>NC_038049.1:30741213-31041213 GCF_002211085.1 Panicum hallii | reverse complement strand
TGTCAAGTATGTCACTTAACAGGTTTTCGTTTTATGTCACTTAACAAAAAGGATATTTACCTATCCCTGTCGGTGAGAATATTTTCATTCACTGTTACATAGGAAAGCTATACAACCAGATCTACTTGAAATTCTTGCATACTCCTTTGAATGCACGCACATATGTGGAGCACTGTGAAGACCCCTAGCATACTTAACTACACCCCCCACCCCAAACACACACAATCTTTCTATACATCTTCAGCTATGAAGATGAAGATTGGAAACATAGGGTTACGTTCGCACTCAGCTCAAGGATGTAGATTGACTATGCGCCACCATTACATTGTTTCTCTTGTGTACTGGTGAAAGCTAGCTTTTTGCCTTGATGTTGTAATAATTATCTTTTGTCATCATGATGTATGCACTATACCACTGCCCCGAATTACTGACCACGTAAGAGTCGGTATAAGCCGTTATACCGACTAACCATCAGTCAATATAGAGCTTTGCCGATTCCACCTTTCTAGCGCTGTAAGTGGCATTGAAATAAAGTTTTACCGACTGACAGTTTGACACACTCATGAGTTTTACTGACCAACAGATATACAACGACACTGCCTGTTGCCAGTTTTACCGACCGATTGTTTGATGCTACTAAGAGCTTTACCGACTTACGATTCAACGTGATCAATTATATGGATGAAAAAAATAAAGGTAGCACATGATTAGTTAGTACATATTAGACCTAAAATTAAATTAATCTATCATCCATGCCCAAACATTTATAAAACGCAAGGGACAACATTAACCATACAAACTTTGATTCATTCATGTAGGCACATAAAAACATAAGAGTAGCTAGTATTCAAGATCTTGTGTCACATACATCAAACTATACACTACACGACGGTTGATTATCAGCAACTAATGGTCTGTCGCTATAATGGCTTTTAGCAACCTACCATCTGTCGCTAAAAGCCTTTAGCGACCCACCTGGACGGTCGCTGCAGCCGGGGTCGCTAAAAGTTTTAGCGACCCACCTCTGTATTAGCGACAGACTGTGAGTTGCTATTGAGAACTATATAGCGACCCACTGTGGGATTGTATAGAGTACATTAGCAACCAACTAAAGGTCAGTGATTCCTGACACCAGCATATAAGTAATAGTATTAATTATCGCTATTGACAATAATTATTAGTATTAATAGGAATTATTAGTATCAATGTTGACCATCACAAATACAATATCACTTGATTATATTGAGTACTAAATGGTCCATTCCATCACAAATTGTCATAAGTCATGAGCTAAACAATAACTAGATTAGCTTACAATATCAATCGTCATAAGCTGTGCATTAGCTAAACAGTAGCTAGATTTAGTTACAAAAGAGCTGTTTGCATTCTTGCAAATATATCATTGCATTCATCATGCACAGTATCATTCACAAAACAACTAGCTAGCTAGCAGCTTGCACATATATTTCTTGCCGCTCACAAAAAGGAAGCTCCTGCCATGAGTTGCGAGCTTCCAGCTGAACCTGCCCTGTGATTGACTTGATCATGTCCCAACATGCCCTGTGAAGTAATTACAAGACTCCAAGTTACCACATGGCTAGAAAAATAACCAGAAATATATGCACTTTGTTACACTATCATCAATACTAAATATTATGCACTGTCAGGATAAATATTCTGCAAAATCACTTCAATCTAGGATAGAAAGAGCCCCAGAAAATAATATGCACTGGCAGTATTTGGCAGAAATGAGTCACAAGTTTGAAGAGGGAGGACAAGAAAATACTATACATTGGCAGTTTCCATATACTAGCTAATTAATCAACTTGGATTGTGAGAATGACTTATTCTTTGATCATATAACATGAAGAGTTAATAGCACCAGTTTTACAGAAATGAGGTCCACAAAACCAATGGAACCATATCTGACCACATGTTCAGCTACCATTTTTTGCAATGTACTTCCTAGTTACTACTAAATTACAGAAGGAAAAAAAATCTCAGATATTGTATCAGGTTTTAACCAAAACCAAATGATGACAATCACGAAAAAAATAACTCCAAGTATATGTGCTTTCTGTCCTCATTCTTGCCAAAAAAATAACGTGCAGATCACAATCACGAATGGGAGAAGCATGCACTACAACCAGAAAAAATAACAGCAAGTATATGTGCTCCCATTCATTCTTCTGTCCTCATTCTTGCCAAAAAAAATAACAACCCAATCTATCACCAACAGCAAGTATATGTGCTTTCTAATTATTTGTCAAACGTGTAGATCACAATCATGAAAGGGAGAAGCATGCACTACAACCAAAGACACCACCAGAAACACCACCAGCAAGTATATGTGCTTTCTACCTAATCTGAACTAGATCAACCTGCAGAAGAACAAGTATGCACTACAACTCTGTCCTTGATTCAACTCAAACTAAATGGCTGGAGTAAAAAATACCTGGAGTAGCTGGCTTTGATGCCTTCTTTGTTATCTTCAGCTGTCATAAGATAAAGTATAAAACGATGGTCAGCCATATGAAATTGAGGTTAATAAAATGGTTCAAGTTTAGCTAATTACTTTCTTGTATGGCCAGGCAATCGGCATCATGCTAGCATCAGCCAAAGTCTCCATACCATCATATGGACGAGGAAGAATTGTATCCCTCGCCTTGATTGTCCTCATCATCCTTTGTATTCTACATAGAAAGTCTCAATAATGGATGAGATAAATTACTAGATAAAAATTGATTTGTGCATAAATAAAGAAGTGTTATACCAGATTCTGTCGCATATTAGAACCATGTTGCGACCTAGGCTCTTCACTTGCACGGTCTTGTACTGCCCTTTGCTCAAGTTGGTCCTGCAGCTCACGCACCCGCTGTTCTAGAGCAGCTTTCTCACTTTCAGCCCTTTCACGGGCAAATATCTCCATTTGAAGTCTTGTTGGTGCATAACATTTCAGCCCCGGAGTGCCAACATCTTGAGGAGTTGGACCTAGACCCAAACCTCGGACATATCCTTTTGGCTCTTTCAACCCACAAATAACAGCAAATGCATCCCCTTGCTGAATTGTTCGCTCCGTTAACTCAGGATATATCTCAATTATGTCTTTAAGGGTTTTCTAGAAAAGTGTATCATCAGCTCATATGTCATATTATCACTAAATGCATATTATACAATCATTTATAAAAAAGGCCTTACAATTGTTACATCTGCTTGGGGTAAAGGAACTCCATTTTTCCTTGTATGAGTTTTGATAAATATTTCATCTCTTCGTGGAGAGCGTCCTAGTTGTACAGCCTGCAACAATTCCATGTTAAAATAAAGCTTTAAGTATTATCAGATTGAGTACACTCTAGCTATAATTATTATACTACAACAGATTGTATGGTTCTTACCTCAAATTCAGAAGACATCCAATATGCATAAAGATATTTCCAATCCTCTGGATTGACCCTTTTGTCAGGACATTCTGGAATTTCTTCTATATTTATTTCTGGATTGAAGTACCGTTTCTTTAAATCTGACCTGAAATTTTTCCATTTTTTCCCTGCAGTACGCATAACCCAATTAAAGCCAGCACCGTCGATATCAAAATATTCCTTCACAGCATCCCACAACTTCATCTTATCAGCCTTTTTAACAAGCCTCCAATCAGAAGTTCCAATTGAGATTTCCTTTCTAACTAGACACCCAATAGCTCTTGCAAATTTCTTAGAACTTTGACCAACAGGCTGACCATGTGCATTGAGTAATATTTTAATTTTAGGCTCATCTGGTTTCCTTGAGAAAACATTCTCCAGCTTAGTTATGCCTCTTCCAACCCTTTCCTTTTCAGTAGCATTGCTTTGCTCATCATTCTGAATATCTTCAACTATAGAA
The DNA here is from genome assembly GCF_002211085.1 of Panicum hallii. NCBI lineage: Eukaryota > Viridiplantae > Streptophyta > Magnoliopsida > Poales > Poaceae > Panicum > Panicum hallii. The sequence goes on along the minus strand of NC_038049.1, from coordinate 31,037,334 downwards.
TATAGCACCATAGTGAAAACACATATTAGTGAGCTGAGAATATCTCCAACTATAAAATGTAGTTTCATATCAATATATAGTATAATAATTCAGTACCATTGTCACTTAAAAAACCTCCAACTGGTTGCAAATCAGCAAGCACTGGATCATCTTCAGGCTGGGCAACCTTTTTTTGTGGTCTTGGGCGCAAGGTCCGAGGTGTTGTTGTTGGAATACTTGTGCCACGCTTTTCCTATTATAAAATGACATGTGCATGTGAAAGAAATACTACCACTATTATCCATGTTAAGTAGATTGTATAATAAATAAATTTACAACGCACCTTGCAAATTCTCTTAGCCCGATCTTGTTGTGCCATAGAGTTGACTAGTTCAGGGATGTTAAGCTCTGCCATCCTCCTCTTGTTTCTTTCAATGTTTTCTAGCTTTAGCTGCTCATACTCATTACTTGAGGCCGCTTTATCATTTCCTCTTGCGCTTGACATCTTGTTTCCTAAAAAAAGTTGACAATAAGCTCAGCTATATGTACTTAAATAGTAATAGAAACATAAGGGAATGCAGCTTCTACAGTTCAAGGAACCAGCAAGAGAAGGGGCATTAACAAACTTACTTTCTAGATTTTTTCCCTTGTTTTATTCCAGACACGATAATACCATCTATGTCTGTTCTAGCACAAGGAACACATCGAGGAAACTCATTTACAGCAACATCACAATTTACATCAGGCACTGTCGCAACTATGTCATTACCATCATCAAGGATGTCATTATCAGCATCACCACTTCCATACAAATCTCTAGATTTTGGTTGAATAACACAAACCCATTCATCATCAATTGGATCAGCAACATAGTAAACTTGAGTAGCTTGTGATGCTAAGATGAAGGGCTCATCCGATATCTTATCACCAGTATAGAATAAATGCTTGAAATTAACACTAGTAATCCCGAATTCATCTGTTTTGACCCACTTATTGTCTACACGGTTATCAACCCAATCACACTTGAAAAGCACAATATTTCCTTTGTGATGATAGTTTAGTTCAAGAATTTCTTTTATGATGCCATAATAGATGTGTTTCCCTAATATTTGATTGTCATTATTGCCTCTTTCAAAGCATGTTGACTCCGCAACTAGAGCTATACCGCTACTTTGAACTGGCCTATTCTCATCATGGGACTGCGTATGGAAGCTAAAACCATTTATTGTGTAGCTGTTATATTGTTGTGCAATCATCAATGGCCCCTTAGCTAAAATTTGGATCTCTTCCGAGGCAGCCTCGCCCATTTCCTCAACCTGTGGTTATTAATACTAATGTTAAAGGACAAGAAAATTTGATATCATGATCTACATTACACCTATGTTTGACACTTACATGCAACCTAAACCAATCATGGAAGGTTTCATGATGAAGCCGTTTGATCTCACGTTTATTTCGAACACCCTTTGAGGACAGATAAGTAGCATGCTTGCTGAAAATGCAAGAAAAAAAATTATAAGCATAAAAGACAAATCAGCAAACAACACAACATGAGTTCAAATTCTTACTTTAAGTATGGTTCTATATCAGCATAGTTGAAAAGCACATATCTATGTGCTTGAAGCCATGTCTTGTGATCCAAATTCACAAAACACTTTCCAGCCAGTCCTTGACCCATTTTATAAAAGAATGGAGTTGTCTTGGAAATTTCTGTGGACAGCACACCATGATTTCTAATTCTGTTGCTAAAGCCACTCTCATCTTGTAAATACCGAGAGCAAAATGTAAGAGCATCTTCGAACATAGCACCCTCCATGATTGATCCCTCCGGGTGACTTTTTGTGCGAACATAGCCCTTGCATTTCTTAAGAAACCTTTCTACAGGCCACATGCTGCGAAAATGAATTGGACCAGCCATTCTTGCTTGGGCAGCCAGATGTACCATCAAATGTACATTGATAGTAAAAAAAGATGGAGGGAATATAGTCTCTAGAAGGCTCAAGATCTCAGCTATTTCAGACTCTAACCTTTGCATGTCATTTATTCGAATTACAGGGGAGTACAATTTCCTGAAGAAGTTACTTAAACGAATCAAAACAGCACTAACATCTTTAGGGAGTACTCTCCTCACAGCAAGTGGTAACAAGTCTTGTAGAAGAATGTGGCTACCATGACTATTAAGACCAATTATCTTTTTTTCATTAACAAGAACATTATGCCGTATATCAGCTGCATAGCCATGAGGAAATTTGACCCCTTTTAACACTTTACAAAATATTTTCTTCTCAGCAGGGCTCATTGAGTAAGGTGCAGGAGGTAAATAAAACTGGTTATCTTCTAGTTCAACTGGGTGAAGATCCCTTCTAATATCTAAAGCTTGAAGATCCAAACGAGCATTCAAATTATCCTTGGATTTTCCAGCTATGTCCAGTAACGTATTAATTATGTTGTCACACACATTTTTCTCTATATGCATAGCATCAAAATTATATCGAAGCATCAAGTCCTTCCAATATGGAAGGATGAACCAAATAGGTCTCCTTTTCAAAAAGACTAATGCTTCCCCTTCCTTACGTCTTTGATTCTTTGCTGGCTTACGGGATGGGTCCTTGCCATAAACCGTTTTCAGATTTTTCGTGTATTCCAAAATTTCCTCTCCCGAAAGCGGAGCAGGTGCTGGCCTGACCTCAATGCCACCATCAAATAAATCCACATCAAACCTATATGGGTGGTCCGGGTGCAAAAACCTACGGTGTGCCATGTAACAGGACTTGCCACCATTTCCAAGTCGAACAGAACATACTAAAGAGTGACAATCTGGACATGCTGCTTCACCGGATACAACAAAACCAGAGACGCTTCCAAGACCAGGTAAATCAGTGATAGTCCAAAGAATTGCAGCACGTAATTGAAAATATTCACCCTTCGAAGCATCATAAGTTCTAACTCCGTTAACAAACATATCTAGCAGATCATCAACAAGTGGTTCAAAATAAACATCCATATCACTAGCAGCAGAAGACCGACCAGGAATCAACACAGACAAGATGAAATTTGAATCCTTCATGCACATTGAAGGTGGAAAATTCAATGGAATCAAAATACCAGGCCAAATACTGTAATTAACATTCATAGTCCTATGTGGGTTGAAACCATCAGTAGCAAATGCTAGGCGGATATTACGACTATCAGCAGCAAATTCTGGATGCTTTTTATCAAAATCCTGCCACAAAGGTGAATCGGCAGGATGCCTAAGTAAACCATCTTTCATTCGACTTTTGTCATGCCACCTTGTGAGACTTGAGGTTCTAGAGGACACAAACAATCGCTGAAGTCTTTTTTTGATGGGGAAATAACGAACAACTTTCCTAGGAACCTTGTACTCACGTTTCCCATCTAGGCTTCTCTTTTCTGATTTCCAACGAGATAACTTACATTTTGGACAAGAATTAAAGTTTTCATGCTCTTTCCAAAAGAGAATACAATTATTTTCACATGCATGGATACTAGTATACCCAACTCCAACAGATTTTACCAATTTCTTAGCTTCATGGTAGTTCTTGGGAAGTGCTGAACTTTTAGGTAGTGCATCAGCAAGAAGATCTAGCAGCAAATCAAAACTCCTATCGGTCCAACCCCCAATAAGTTTGATGTGAAGCAATCGAATCAGAAAACGTAACTTGGAGTAATTGTTGCAACCAGGGTACAATTCCTGACTATTATCCGCTAATAGCTTTTGAATACCAGCAAGATCATTAATAGGCAGCTCACAAGACCCATCATCTAGCAAATCCCCTTTATCATCTAAACCACAAGCTAAGTCCCTGATCAACTCAGATATATCATCATCATCGCTAGGCTGTTCAAAAAACTCAGGACGATCATTGTTACCATGGTTCATAGAAGAACTAGCTTCACCATGTAAAGTCCATGTTTTATACCCTTTTAGAAATCCATCACATATCAAATGCTCTCGCACTTCACTACCTTCTCTCCAAAATGTGTTAACACACTTTCTGCAAGGACACAATATTTTTCCCCCTTTCGCTGAATTTTGAAAGGCAAAAGCTAGAAAACTGTTCACCCCTTGTTTATAAGTCTTTGTCTCCCTATGGATAATCTTTATGTTAATTATAAGCTAAAAAAACTATTAATTATTCTGAAAAAATGTAGTAATACCTAGACGCATTGTCGATCCACGACTTATCCATACACCTTATATGGGATATGAAATACCATCCAACATAAACATATAAGAAAACATACTTTAATCAGATTCATGCACATACAGAGAAATTCATAGATCCATACACATACAAAGAAATTCACACACAGAAAATTACTAATAAAAACTAAAATATATGAGACAGAAATTTGATGAAATTACCTTCTATGAGAGCTAACGATGCTCAACAATGACAGCTCTGGCGAAGGCACCACTAGCAGCTCGAGCTAACGATGCTCAACAATGACAGCTCTGGTGAAGGCACCAATAGCAGCTCCTAGCAGAACAGCTTCTCTGAACCAAGCTATAACTGCCACTGCAAAGAAAAACAAATGGAGTGCAAAGAAATTCACACGTAATGAAGTAGTAAGAGAAAGGAGTAAGCAAAACCAGCACCTAGGAGAGGACCTAAAAGAATAAGAAAGGAATAAGCAAACCAACACCTAGGAGAGGACCTAACAGAATAAAGGCTGGGAGCAGGGCTGGGCCGGCAAAATCGGAGGCCCTGTGCGAACTTCAAAACAGGGCCTTTTTTCTTAAGAAATAGGATCATAATTTGTAACATCATATATTATAATAAAATATATAAATAAACATACCTATTGAATTTCGAATTACAAAAAAATTATTTGAACAACATCATTCTTTTAGTGTTTCTTGAAATAGCTCTTTTTTAATTCCGGATGACACTTGTGACTCTTTTATAATAAACCTATCCATAGCTTCTTTTTGATATTGAATCTAATTCTCAATTCTTTGTTTTTTCTTACGCTTTTGGTAACCTGAACCATATTTTTTAGATGGATTCGTGGAAGACATTTGCACAAGCACATACATATATAAAAGAAATCAATCAATTCAATGTTGATGACTAGAAAAGTAGTACTAGCAGCTGGAACTAAAAAAGTGTTAAATACATGCACGTAAATTAGTCAAAGTACCTTCAGGCTTCGGTAGCACAGCAGCTTTTGTGAGGGACACCCGTTGAGGTGCTATCACCAAGCCTAACGCAGCACCAGCAGACAACACAGCACTCAGCAGGATGCGACGGGAATGGCACTGGGACAAGCACGGCAACGCTGGGAGGGAGCAGCGAGGCTGGGAAGGAACGGCGAGGCTGGCAGGATGCGGCACTGGGAGTGGACGGCGGGGGCAGGGGCGGCGCTGGGAGCGAAGGCTTCGGCGCTGCTCCCAGCCTCCCAGCGCAGGCGGCCTTCAGCAGGCGGGCTCAGGGAGGGGCCGTGGCTCCCAGCGCAGGCAGGCCTCGGAGGGAGAGGGCCGGCGCTGGAGCAGCCCAGGGGCGGCGTCGCCACCAAATGGTGAGGATGGGAGCGCTGCAGCTGGTTGGTGTCGGGCCTGCAGGGAGTGGCGGCTCTTGGTTGAAGAAAGAAGAAAGTAGGTTAGGGTAGAATAGAAGAGATTGTTCGCGGGAGGAAAAAAAAGACCGCGAAAGAGTAAAATTTTTCCCGCTTTCCGCTTCAGTCTCCCGGGAACGTGGGTTTTCACAGCAATTGGTTTAGCGACGAACTATTGGTTGCTATAAGATGGTTTTACTGACCCATCGTGCGTCGTTGTACTGTAAATGTTTTAGTGACCCACAGTCGGTTATCACAACAAGATATAGCGACCTACTATTGGTCTATAAGTTTTAACGACAGACTATTTGTCGCTAAGATTGGTCGCTAAAAATTGACTGTGGTGTAGTGATACTACATGTCCATCAATCATAAAGACATCCTAACTAGATATATTAATCATACACATCAATATTAGATCAGCTCTTTGATTGGGTTCTTGTTGACATGCAGCTGCCTAGCACATCCTAGAAGTTCCTGAAAAATCAAAGTTAGCAAGCAATCAGCGACATCCTGCATACCTAAAGAAACTAATTAAGTTTGCGATAACATGAGCAGCTTTGAGGATAAGAGAAATACGTTTGTCTCTATATTTGGATGAGAAAAACTGTGAACAAATTTAAGCATGCTGTACATGTTATCCTACACCCCTAAAAATGTTATACCACATGTCAAACATTTACCTATTTTCCTACAAATTCAGAATAGAAGCTTACAGTTTCAGAAAATTTAGAAACAGAAGCTAATAGCTTCAGATTAAGTCCACATGAATTGACTTGCTTACCCTATAGATTAACTTGCTCGACTTAGCACAAGGTCAAGTTTTGCATCCATCTCAAATTAATTATTTGCTGACCCTGCACATGGTATAGCACACATAGTGAGTTCGACTGCTACAGTTTAAAAAACTATATTAGTTAGAAGCAAAGAATAGTTTAAATGGAAAGTAAAGGCAAAGAATACTTGAGGCAGATAGAGTGCTGTTATTACACATTCTCTTCAGATGAGATATCCACTCAGTACTATAGAATAGAGTTTTAGTAACATGCTATTGTAACACATTCATCGATGTGTTACAAAGAAATTTCATTGGAACACAAAACTACGTGTTACAACTGAGTGCAGTAACACATAACACTTGTTTTGTAAAATTGTGTTACAAACAATAATTATAGTAACACAAAATTATATTACACCTAAAATGTTGCAAGATGGAAGCATCTTGTAACACACACAAAATGATGTTACAAATTAAGTGTTACAAACAGCACCTATATTATGTTGTCATTGAGTGTATATACTTTCATTCATAAAGTACAATATAGTTCCATATCTTGTCCTATATGTTGAGCATCTTGTGAACGATTCTTCCTTTTTGGACTATATTTTTTCCCTAAAATTTATTAGTTGTTGAATAGGGCTGGGATTTAAATTGGTAGAATAAGCTTGCTAGAAGTAGGAATGAACCTAAGATATACTTTAGATATACATATTTATTATTAGTACATCCATTCCATATATTTTTATATTTGAAATAATTATTTGAATTTGTCAATGTTGATAATGTAAAATTTATCCTATAATCAAAGTTGCCCTCTTAGTTTTCTTTTGTTAAGTGGCACAAATGCTGTTACACTAGAAAAAATCACGAGTAGATAATAGGGAATGTCGAAGAAATTAGAAAACACAATTAATTAGTAATAAGGAATCAAAATTATATTTAGTTGGCGGCTAGATACAATAATAAATCATATACAATCATCTAGATAAATGATGAAAAGGCAATGAGTTCATGTCCAAACAATAGTCTTTGGTGAAAACCATATGCCACAATAAAGTATGTTACAATAATTTTCATTACATAAGTAGCTTTTTGCACCATCATGAATACAAACTATGATATATTGGTAAGTCAGTCATCTCGAAGTTTGATGTTCTGCAGTAAAATAAGAAATATTAGTAAATCCCAATGTCACACATGAATGAAACAAGGTGATTGATCTAGATGAATTGTAGAAGATCATACAAAGAAATTTTGTAAAATATCTAAAGATGATCATTTGATTAAAAAAACTCTACATTGTGGATAGAGATTACTAGCAAGAAAAAAGGTATAGAAAATCCTCACAGGAAGATTTATTTATTTTATACAAATATTTACTTTGTGTTGTTACAATCATCTAGGTTCCATACCAAACTGAATTATAGAGATACAAACGTGTTCCAATAATGCAACTATACAATCCTCATTTAATTTTTACGGCATAATTTAGAATGAAAAGAAATTCTATAAGTAAACATAGCAGAAAAATGATACGAACACAAACCATTGAAGAAACCATCTTCATTGGTCATCCAATCCACCGGTGCCCACATTAACCGTTGTTCCCTCAATGTCTATTCTAACCCATTGATGCCTATTCTTTCCATTATTGAACATCTCTCCAAGGTGTGTGACATGGAATGGCTTAGTTTCTATATCATCTTCCCATTCATCAAAACCCATGTCATATATATCTCTGGGTTTCATCTTCAAGACCACAGACCACCTAGGGTTTAAGTTATCATCAATATTAAACACCTGGTCAGCTTGATTTGGGAAAATGAAAGGTTCATGTGCAATCTTGTCACCAGTATGTATCTTGTGTGAGAAGTTGACAAGTGTGTAGCCATATTTGTCCTTTTTAATTCCTTTTCCAGATACAACATCAACCCATTCATATTTGAAAAGTACCATAGAAAAATTTTCAGAATAGTTCAGCTCAATAATATCAATTATCCTCCCATAGTAAGTCATATTGCCTAAAATTGGTCTGGCATCACTTGCACTAGCATAACCGGATGTTTTCGCAGTCAGCACTACTCCACTATTTTGTGTCACCCCATCCAACCGTTTGGGCCTAAATCGGAAACCTCGACTGTTTGAAGCACGGTACCTTTTTGCTGCTTCAACCGGGCCACGGGCTAGCCATCTTATTATCCCATCTTTCAAAATGTGAATGCCACTTTCCCTCTCGATCTGCATAATCTGTGCAACTATACAAGGTTAGTTTTTGTACTTTCATTAATATGTACAACATAAAGACTGAGATATTACATGACCTCTAAACCATTGATGGAACATCTCATTCTGCATTTTCTGATATCCCTATGGCTCACTCGACATCCATTATGCTTAGTTGTGATCTCTTCAGCATGAGCTCTGTAATGTATTTTGTGAGGAAGTTTGTGTAATGAAAAATGCTAGTTTATGTTTATGAGTTTGAGATATTACCTAAGGTACATGTCGACATCAAAACAATTGAATAGCACATATCTATGTGCTTGTACTTTTTTCAATCCTCTTATAACATAACTACGTGGCTTTCTAAATGCCGTACTAGCATGAGGAAAAAGACTTGATGCCTGTGGAATACAAGATCCAAGTGTTTCATCATTGTCATCATTCCTTGAGAGATTGTTAAGTAAGCTTTGAAAACCATCAATAAATCCTGAACAAAGTGCCATAACCTCTTTTGCTAAAATTGATTCGGCAATGCATCCCTCGGGATGAGCTTTATTCCTCACATTTGTCTTCAACTCACCAAGGTACCTGTATAGGTCGGCACCATACATAGAGAAATGTTAAACAATCATGCCAAAAAATAGTAAAAAGTTAACTTCTTTAACTCTAAGGACAAGCATACCTCTCCACAAAATACATTGATCGATTGCACACAAGACCACCTATTTTTGCCTCTGTTGCTGAGTGAAGAGCCAGATGAACCATCATAGTAAAAAATCCAGTTGGGAATATCATCTCCATTCGACATAATGTCATAATAATTCGCTCATCTAACTTTTCAAGTTTACCTTTGTAGAACACTTTTGCATGCAGTTCTCTAAAATAACCGCATAAATCATATAATATAGATGTAACATCATCAGGGAGAAGACCTCGCAAAGCAACTAGAAGAAGTTGTTGCATTAGTTTGTGACAGTCATGACATTTTAAGCCGGTAATTTTTGCTTGAGCAACATTTACACACCTAGATATGTTACTAAATAACCATCTGGAACTTTTATATCATGAAGGACCTTGCAGAATTGTTGCTTCTCCTCTTTAGACATGTTATACAAAGCAAAGCTGGAGGCAAGAATAAAGTAAGTCGTGGAATGAACAAGACAGCACATACAGTGGGTACAAAGAGTTATGCGCGTTGGTCTGAGGACCTGGTGAGCCCTGTTTTTCTATTAATCTGCTATTAGTTTGAGGCCACGGTTTGAGAACAACGAGTCATCTGTTTTTTTTTCTTATCATTCTGGTATTGGAATTTTATCTAGAGACCAGCTGATCCTGCAAAAAAACAACCTCATAGAGCAACGGTTTACTTAGCAACTCACAGGAAAAGGGCGAAGGAAACAGATCAGCCTGCAATATGATATATACACACAAGGAAGTGAATATCATATCTGCAAACATCACATTTTTACTTTACTTATCCGTATATTTAGGTATGTGCTTTTTCACTCATAGGCTCAGTTGGAAAATCTGATAGAAAAGCAATCAGAATTAGCACAGAATAGTGAGGAGAGAGTTGCATGGGAAGGAGATGCACTACATCAAGTATTGGGAAAGTAGAAACCTGGGTAAGTACAAGGAATGGAATTGCTTCCAATTCCTAAGCAAGTTTATGGCCGAACGACACGTCGTTTCAAGGATATCAATATCGCTACAATACATGGTTCGTCATCTGATGTAGAGACTCATATGTTGGAGGAAATAAAGCAACTCAAGGACCGTCCAAGAAGACAAGATAAAGTTATTGATGAACTAAATAATCAAGAAAATGCACCATGAGAGTGAAGAACCAACAAAGGTACCAATGTCTTTTACTAAACTCTATGCTTCAAAATTTGTCTCAAATTTACTTTGTGAATTGACTGATCATTTTCAGATTCATCACGATAAATTTCAGAATCATGTAGTGTCTTCCAACAGAAAGGTATTTTTTTATTTTCATGCTTTATCATAAATGTATTTCTTGGCTATAATGTTGTTTTCAAATTGCAGAGAGTTTGATGTGCTGAACCAAACCATGTAGATGTTGTCTGTCAACAGAGGGATGAATTTGTAATTAAATCTCACTCCTAATGCAAATACCTTTCATCTTTTGTACATACGTGTACATACATGAATTGGTGATCCAGTTCTGTCCAACAAAATTGTTATCAAGTTGTTGCTTTGTCACTTAACAACACCCTGTTAGCAATAATCCTGTGCGTTCTTGAATCTGTCCAGGTTCATAGAGTCTAAGTGCAGAGTCTTTAGTAGCAGATTTCCAGCTGCTAGTTAGTGAGAATAATAGCCAAATCAAAGTAGTAATGTTTGTAGCTATTAGCTGATTGGCCCAGGTTAATTTGAAGAGTTCGGCTGGGATCAAATAGGATAAAAAAATCAAAAAAGGCAGCAAGCATTTGCAGCACCAAAACCAGTGTGCACGTGTGTGTTCTTTGTGTGTGAGCTCCTGAGCTACCTGTGAGCCTTCTTGGCTTTCACACCTTACTATTAGCTGACTATATTTTAATATTTTTATCTAGTGTCTTAAATTTGTATGAGTTTTTGTTGGATCCAGTGTCAAGGTGATGGAAATCACATAGGGTTCTCAGATCAGGAAGCATAGCCATCATCCCCGCAATGCTCTACTAATGATTTTAGACAAAAAGAGGTACACCATTCTGGCGAAATGAATTACATGTGTTATATTTGCCAAATGTTACATTCATTCAATAGGATTATTGCAGTCCATAACTCTGTTCAAGCTGAATCGTTGAATAAGTATATGCTAGCCTGCAATGTTTCATTCATTTAGTTGATTATTTCACTGTAGCACTATATAAATTCAATATATTCACTTGCGTTCAGTTTGATGTGTATACACGGAACTCAAGTGATGGTAGGATAACAACAAAAGAAAGGTATGTGACAAACACACTTCTGCATTTATTGAAGTAATATCTTTACACAGAACTTGGTATAATTTAGCATATGAGTTCATATCTTATTTCAAATGATAAAACTCAATAAGGAGCACCCCAAGAGACTATATCCAAGACACAACAAGTTGCAACTCATGACAAGGCTACAAGCCATAAGCGTCCAAAATATACACTACCTCCTCCTATTAAGGTGAACAAACATACTAGGAATTGTTCAAATTTGATTGTGTTTATACATCTGATTTCTTTTGATCAGTAAGTGACTTTATTCATTCAATGCAGGTTGGATCCACAGTGATACTTAAGTCACTTAAGTCAGAAAGCTACCCAAATAATTTGAGCTCTAGTCCAAAAGTAAATGTTGGTGGAGTTGAGCTAGGAAACCAATTCTACAAAGTGCGTGTCAATCATCCTATCATACAAGATGAGCCATTAGTAAGGCCCATGACTGGCTACAACATCATTGGTGATGCCTATGCTAAAGGAGTACCAGTTGCTTGGCCTTCTATTTATGTATGTTATGACTAGCTCAATGTTACAACTAGCTTCCTCTACGTAGGTGGAAATGATCAAAGTTACAACTAGCTTTTCTCTGTGCAGGTTGAAATGATCAATGGTTGAATCGTATATTTGAATGTGAAAAAGATTGGATCAAGAAGCCAAGGATTTGAATAATATTGCATATTTATGTTTCAATTTCGTTTCCACTAGTCCAGACTTGTAGAATTCACTACTATTTACATTTGTTATATAGAATCATGCCCGTTTGTAAATATATATTACATTTTGTGAACAAATACAATGTTTCCTTTCTACAATCAATGCAGCTTCCCATGATAATTGGAAATTTTGGTTTTTGTCATTGTGCAATGTGTAATATTCCTTGAAAAAATGTCATGTCATCGTTATATGACATACACAAGTGTATAGAAGTTAATTTTATTCCAATTTTTGAATATGTTATAGTAGGTAAAGCATGTGTTACGAACCATGTGTTCCAAAAGTTCAATACATTGTCCTGGCAAAGTGTTACTGCCCAATGTGCAAGTGTTACTAGAGCTTTAAAAAAATGTTACACAAGAGGACCATTGTAACACTTAACACGTGTTCCATTAGACCAGTAATTGTGTAGCATTTGAGTAACACTTTTTTTAATGTAAAGGAACACATTATTTTGTTCCAATTGATTAGACTGTAGTAACAACAGCTATAGTAACACTAAAAGGATGTGTTACTAGGAGACCTAGTAACACTTTTATAGAGCTACAGTAACACAATTTGATGTTACTAAAACCATGTTCTGTAGTAGTGACTTACCTTGTTTAGATAATTTCCAGAAAGGTTCAGCTAAAACCAAGCTTAAATTAGTGGTACTAAAATTGATTTATGCTAAACTTTATGAATCATGATAAGCCAAAAGAGTGCATAACATACTGAATTCAACATTTACCACAATAGCGATGCACTAAGTCAGTTTCTGTCAAATAGATAGAAAAGTTAGCACCCAACTGGACTAGGGAGAATTTAAAGCATCTAACTGAACACATCCAGATTCCATATACATAATTTTTTTGCAAATTTGACAACAACCCAGCTAGCAAGTCAAATGAAATGTAATCGCTAGAGCAAGATATACAGCTACATTACTAATTTAACTTTCAGAATCCTGATTCAGACTTTCAGAGGCCTAATAGAACGAATGGACGTCCTAGCAGGTTAGCAAAATTAGCATTATGGAATTTCAGCTACAAGTAGCATACAAGCAGCAACAATCCATGGCCTTCTCGATGACACCCAGTAGCAGCAGCAAGAAAAAAGAAAACGTTTGTGAAGAACCTGGTGGTGGCTCACCTGTCGACCTTCACCGCCTTCCTCGAGCGCACCATAGCCGCAGCAGGTCCAGCAGCCACCATTGCTCGAGCTTGTTGGTGCAGTGCAATTTCTAGAGCTCATTGTTGACGGTTCTTAAGTCAAAAATTTCAACTGTCAACTTCTGGATCCTTTAATATAAAAATAATCACCAAACTTAGCTATAGGGTTTGATACTAATTATTTCCACAAGTTTTAGTGAAATATGTTTTGCAAGCACCCACAAGTGAAATACTAGAGAAAACATGAGTGAACGTAGAAGAACCACACAGAAGATCCCATCCTGCGTCTCACTTACAAAACGGGCCCACTTATCAGATCACATCGATGTTTCAAGGCGGCAACACCCAAAGAATAAGATCAAGACCCACATGTCAGCGTCTAGAACAAAGGCGGTGCAGAGGAGGGGCCACCAAGGTTCAGCGACCCCTAGGGTCGGCCGAACCTTGCCTGGCTCCCGTCCAGGTGCAGCTTGGCAGGAGAGTCGTTCTTATCCTCTTGAAGTCGGTGCCCAGCGTTTCCTTGTATACTTCGGCCCCAAACCAACCTTAGAGAGTATAAAAGGAGGAGAGCCCCTCACCCACAAAACAACATATTTTGGAGAAGAAGAAGTAGAGGGATCCTGCCTTACATTGTAAAATTAGGATAGAGAGTGTGTGAGGAGAAGGATTGGAGAAGAGCCGAACTTGTCGGCCTCTCTTCTTCCTTGTACCTTGGCAGGTACGAAGCTTTCAGTACTCAAGCTCCACGATGTTGTAGGGGTAGGCGGCAGGTGGTGACAGCCCAGATCGTCCACCATGTTCCGGCATGGTTTGTGCATCTCTCCATATTCGGGTTTCGGCGCAAAGCTGTTGGCCAGAATCGCTCGGCAGACCAAGGTGAGCTGGTGCCCGAAGTAGGCGAATAGTAGCCGTTCTTAGGTAAACCACACGCCCAAGGCCATTCTATCTCTTGTTCTTCAAGGTAAACTGGCTAGGAAGCCGTTATACCTCCATCCCCTGAGAAAATACAATACTCTGAATACTCTCCGGGTGAAGTGCTACAGCGGTATATCCATGCGCTTGCAGATTTATTTGTAATTGTTAAGAAATACCAACACTCATCCCACCACCGCAATAGTTCTTGATCTCGCAGATCAGGAGATAAGGATACAAGAAACCAATCCAAGAATCATGTACTGCAGGGGTGGACACCAATCCAAGAAGGCCTCAACTACTCCTATCCATGGCAAAACACGTGCCCTCCTCCCCACGCTGCTGCTGGTCTAGGGCTTACCTGTCGCCGCCGCCAGCTGCCATAGGGGGATCAGGAGATTGAATCCCAAACCTTAGAAAGAGAAACAAGAGAAGGGTGAAGGAAGGAAAGGCTCACTAGGAGGCACCGCTAGAGCTGGATCCGCGACTAAAGCGACCGGCGTTAGAAGTCCTCTCTGGCGCACATCACTCGCTCGCTGTGCTGCCCGCATGGCTGCCTTGGACCAGTACAGGAGTAATAGATGTGCCGTCCAGGGGCGCTCCTGCCAGGCGGAGGTGGAGCCACGCGCCCGTGCCTGACGCACTGCCGCCATGGAGCCCCTAAATGGCGTGCCGGCCCGGAGCGTTGCTAGCAGCAAATGGCTGCGCGGGCACGGCGCGAACGGCACCTGCTCCAGCCCGCCAGCTGCGGCGCAGGTGCCGGCAGGAGCAGGAGCCGGTTGGGGGTGAGGAGGAGGCGGGCGGTGGGGGAACTGGGGCAGCGTAGATCTGAGGAGGGGGTGGAGGCAGAGACGAAGGTGGAGGCAGAGACGGAGGTGGGAGCAACGAAGGTAGGAAGATAGAGAGGTAGGGTTTTGAGTTGGTGGATGATCGATCCAAATCGTTGGATCAAAGTTGGATGGCCAGGAGAAGTCAGGCCTTTGCAGAAAACGGCCCTAATCAGGTTTCTTGACCCGTTTAACATTTTTCTTTTTTTTATTTTATTGCAGGAGTGTGAAGTAACATAAAAAATAATTATCTTATATATATTAATATATTTTTTATATGTAATAGAGTAGATCTAAGATGTCTTGTAGAAGTTTTAAAATTTTTGGAACTGATTTACTTTTTTTTCTATAAGTTAAATGAATTTCTACATGGTTATCGAAATTAGTTCCAAACTGAAAAATATGCGCATCTAATAAGATACAAAAAATTGTAAAAAATTATATTTAGACTCATATATTCCATTCTAGTCTATTTCCTAGAGATAGATGCAAAATTTAACTGTTTTCTAGGGATAATTTGAACTTCTTTCTCCAAATTACCATATAATAATTACAGTAATATCTAAATTTGGTCAGAAAATACTATAAATAGTTTCACAAATGGATACCTCTCTCACATAGTTTCATAAGACTCAATTAAAACTTTGCGATTTGAATACCTTATAATATTTTTTAAACTCATATTCACCTCAAATTTAGACATAACCTTATGTTCATCATAATACTAGGAAATATGAAGTTACATTACCAATTGTTATGCAAAACTATGTCTCTCTATTCTCTACTAGGTGGAAGGAAACAAACTATATCGAAAAGATTCAAGAAATAGCAATTAACATACAAACAAACATCATTTAATGAAAAGAGCATGATTTTAGAAAAGATTAGATAAAAAACCATTAAGTTTGGAGTTCTTATGAGGGAGAAATACAAGTTACAAGTTTTAATTCTGGATTAAAAGAGAAAGATGAACAATTATGCGTTAGGCATGTCAATCCATGATTCCGTTTACAAAATTAGAGCCAAATTCAACACAAATGAACTTCTAGCACAGTGGTGTAATAACTACCTTCCAAGATGAAGGGTCTTGCCGACCAATGTCTCAATGGAAAATCTAAATATCTATACCGACTGATATGGAGTTGGAAAAATTTGATTTATACCGACTAATAGTTTGACCCAACTATTATGAATCGCCAACAGATGTTTCAATAGAAAATCTAAATATCTATACCGACAAATATGCAGTTGGGAAAATTTGATTTATTGACTGAGAGTCAGTTAGAGATCTTTACCGATCAAGGGTTTATCAATAATTTCCTACTTTTAGCGACGCACGTCTGATGCTATTTTGGTGTTGTGGTATAGTGATGGAAGTGATATCAGTTGTTGCGTGTACTATGCATGATAGCTGATACACGAATCAAACGGAAGTACAAGGCATCACATGATAGGGGCGGGTGAAGATTAGACCATCAGTGGTGTCTAGTGGGTGGACCGGATGACTAGTATTGGTACGAGGGGTGCGAAAGTGGTGCCAAGGCAGCATTATTTTGGGGCATGAGGGGTTAGGTCAGACACCCACTTAGCCACTTTCTTGGAGCTTACCACCAATTACATGGACACCTCAATTACTAGAACAAGGGAGAAAGGACCCTGAAGGGAGAAACTAGAAGTGGTAGATCACCATGATAAATAGGAAAAATGGAAACTCCAGAAACTCTAGTTCAAGTTGCTCTGCTAGCAGTCTGCCCAGATTGTCTTATGGTTTTTGTTTCGAATAGAACACATGAAGAATTGATGAACAAGTTCTTTACCAAAACATGCTCTATGTTGCTTCTTAATTTTCTCATAAATTTGTAGAAGTCGATGTATTCGTGGATGGAAATAAATACCACGTGCAACTAAACAACTACAATTGGTTGGATGCACATGGGTGGGTGGCAAATGGAAAATAGATGTAACAATACAAAATAAGTACATACCAAATTGTTAGATTATTTATTATGCACCCAATATATCTATCTAGATGTCTTGAGCCACGCGTGGGACAAGAAGAAGTTTCTCCTTCCGGTGAACATCCATCCCGAATACCTCGGTCATATCAACATCCGGCAACCCTTGCGGCAGCTCCCAGTTAAAGTGGTAGATGAGGTTTGCCACAATGAGTTTAAAAGTGACGGTCGCAAAGGTTACACCTGGGCACATCCTCCGCCCTGATCCAAATGGCAAGAAACGGAAGTCGTTCCCTTGGTAATCGGAAGCAGCTTCCAAGCCTTCGTCCAAGAATCGTTCGGGCATAAACTCCTCTGCACTCTCGCCCCAGCATGTGGTGTCCCTTCCTAGAGCCCACGCATTGATGAGCAAGCGGGTCCCTGAGGGTATGGTGTATCCCTCTACGTCACAGTCGGCCGTGGAGAAGTGAGGCAACAAGAGAGATCCCGAGGGATGCAACCGGAATGTCTCTTTCATCACCGCACTCAGGTAGCTCATGCCGCTGAGGTCATCTTCGGTGACGAATTCTTTCCCCTTGGTTTTGCAACTCCTCACCTCGTCTTGCAGCTTGGCCATTGCATGGGGATTCCGCAACAGCTCGGCCATGGCATAGTCCAGCGATATGTAGGTTGTGTCTGTTCCAGCTTCAAACATATCCTGCATGTATATGTATACCATCAGAACAATAGGTCATAATACAGTTGTAATGTTCCAGCTTCAAATACATGATTCCTGTAACAAGCAAACTTGTTAATTTTAAAACTAATTAGTAGCACTCTCTAAACATCAACATTTAAGAAGGGAGCTATAAATTTTCAATAATAAGATCTGCTATGAAATATATTTTCATAGTACATTTATTCAGTGTCATATATCCTAGTGCTATATATACTACTATTTTTCAAGTTGGTAAAAAATATAAGATATTTGATTTAGGATAAAACTAAACATATATATATGTGTACCCATCCGTACAATCAATATTGCCTTGATGTTGTCTCTCGTTAGGTTGTACTCATCTTGAACGGAGAGCAGGACATCTATGAAATCAGCTTCTTCCTCTGTCACCGCCTGGCCGGCGTGCTTGTCGATGAGATCGTCCAGCAATTCGTCCCATCTCTTCTTCTGCTTCACGGCCTTGGCGCACACGACCCTCCTCACCATGTCCAGCCTCGCCAAGCTCGGGAAGTAGTCGTCCAGGTTAAACCCCGACAGGAGCTTGGAATTGGTCTTGAACAGCTCCCGGAACAGCTTGTTCCTCCCTTCCTCCCTGGGCAGCCTGCCGAGCACGGCCTGGCAGACGACGTCGTTGGAGTAGTTGCTGAGGACCTCGCTGAGGTCCACCGCCGTCGACGCGGCGGCGGCGTCCCTCATCCGTGCCAGGACCAGCCGCACCTCGTGCTCGCGGGCGGGGCGGAAGGAGCGGACCTTGCTGGTGGTGAGGAGGTGGATGGCGGCGATCTTCCTGGTCCGGCGCCAGTAGTCGCCGTAGGGGGCGAAGGCGACGTTGGTGTTTCCGTAGAAGAGGATGTCGCCGACGGCGGAGTGCGGCCGGGACGCGAAGACGTGGTCGTGCGTACGCAGGACGGTCTTGGCGGCGGCAGGGGACGACACTACCAGCGTCGGGACGGCGCCGAGGCGGAGGAGCATCACGTCCGGGCCGTGCCGCCGGGCGAGGTTGCGGAGGGAGACGTGGGGGAGGGCGCCGACGAGGTGGAGGTGCCCGATGATGGGGAGCCGGGACGGCGGCGAAGGGAGCTTGTTGAGGAGCTTCTCTGCTCGCGACCTCAACGTCGCCAGGCGCACGGCGATGACGAAGAGGACGAGGAGGAGCGACAGGGCCAGAGGGGATGCATGTTCTTGGAGGTGTGCTAGCACTAGAGCCATGGCTGCCCAGATGCTGAGCAGCTTGCTTGCTCGTCCGGTTAATGCCTATTCGTTGCCACTTTCGTCGTGCTCGGAATCAAGATTTACGGGAGAAGAGGAATATATATACAGCTCGCTATAAGCTCCACGTATAATGAGACATATGGGTGAAACAAATAAAGTGGCGCTTATGTGACACGCGTCCAACTGCAATCCTACCTTCTCACCAGGTGTCTCCTCTCCCGTCTCTGATGTTACCATCCGGCATGGGCCATGACATGATATAAGGCGGTGGGGTCTGGTGGATGTAGCTACTCTGGCAACGCTTCTTGCTGTCTCTCAGGACAATGGGTGCAATGACCCTGTGAATTTACAGTTGTTTGGCTGCTTGTACAGGCAGAAGCACCGTGCCACCAAGAGAGAAGCTCATATTCTTACGTATCCATCTAATTAAGATGACAAAATATTTATTACATCAACAAATGCCGGATGATCCTTTCATATTATATACAACCATTGCAGTGGTGGATCATGTGATCACCCGCTGCTATAAAACAATTTCTAGAAGTGTATTGGGTGCTACGTACATTACCCATCGTTATTATTGGGTGTGGGTGAACTTCTCATCTATCTAAAAGACAGGATGCTCCCTCCTATGAACCATTTCTATAGTAGTGTATGCTTGTGTCGTTTGTTTAAAAAACCTCTAGACGATTAATTGTTATGGACGGAGCAAACACTATTTCAAACTTGTTGGATCTCACCAGGCAGGGAACTACCAGTGAGCTAGAATCCATCATCAATCGTACGTCTATGACTCACGCGTTGCTTTGGCTTATGCTAGCTGGTAGACCACCAGTACCCATGCATATCACATGCAGCACTAGCTTCATGCTTGCCCGGATCGGATCTGAGAATCGGACGAACGACAATAATGAATTGCAGAACTGTCTCTTGCTTTGCTGACAACATGTGCTTCGCGTGAGACTAAGCTCCGTTTGGCGCGGCTCCTTTCAGCTCGGGCTTCTGCACTGTAGCAAGAGGAGCCGGAGGAGCCATATTTTACAGCTCCACCAGCTCCCACTGCATAATATAAAAACGGCTCCAGCTCCGTGAAAGCTGGAGCTGTTTAGAAAACTGCCATTTGGCGCTGAAGGAGCTGGTGGTGGAGCTCCTCACATAGCCGTGCTAAAGAGCCCCTAATGCGTGCGCCGCTGGCGCTCAGCACTGCAAGCGCGGACCTACTACGTACCTGAATTGTCCGCTCTGGCTATCGCGTCGGTGGCAGCAGCCTAATTCTTGGTCTAGCTGGAAAATTAATGTAGGTCTCGCTGCATGCATGCATGTCTCCAGAGCACTCGAGCAACACGAGAGGCAATCTGACATCCATATATATTTCCTTTTTCTTCCGGTTATAGGCCGTACGTGCATGCGGCCACATGCATGTGAATAATGATTATTTATGTCGGGTAGGTGGCACCGACCGAGGAAGGACCAACGTAACCCTTCACGTGAATCGCGTGGATGCCGCCAAAAACTGCATTACAATATTCTACAAACGGATGCATAATGCCACATATATACCAATAATATAAGCACCTTCATTCGTTCCTTTCCTGGCAGATGGCAACAACAATGCTAACAAAAAGGCATAGTACAAGCACGTAGACACGGTCCATACTCTATATACCAATGATCGTCAGCTCGTTTGTAGTTTATTTACTGAGCATACTTAACCCTTACTATTGTCTGCATGTGTCCAATTAGTTCCATCTGAAATACGACCACATCACACCACCACTTCAAAACCGATTTGCATGGGTCTACAATTTTGTAGTATAACTTTTTCATTTAAGATTTTTTAACAGTCTAAAAAATTATTATAAGCTTTTAATTTCAAAATCTAGAAGTTTTGATTTTTTTCAAACAACCTCAGATGTAGAGTTGTTCGTATCATAGTTGCAGTGGTAAGATCTAAAATTTTAAAGCTTATTTATTATTTATTTAAGACCATTTAGGATCACAAGATCATTTAATAGTTATACCCTACGCATGGCTATAACTATATAGTATTTCATATAACTAAAATCATACTTTGAGGTTTCACAATCTTAACCTTTATATACACACACAGTAACTATAAGTAGAAAGTTTCACTTTTTTATCTGTTTTGCTATATTTAAATATTTAAATAAATTTTCAGAATAAAATATATCCGCCCCGGGAAATGGATTTTTAGGAGCGGGTGGTGGCGTCATCCGCTCCTATAAATCGATATCAGAGTTAATATAAACGAATAGCATACTTTATAGAGTCACAAAAGAATGTATAGTGTAGTTGAGAGGAGGGTATGGCTGAAACGTGAGGTAAGCGGTTTGAACCCCGGCTTACACAAGTGTTCATATATTTCGTCAAAAAATTATACCTCGGTAGTGGAAGGGCTTGTGATGGTGTCGGTTGGCTGCGATATTTTTTTCTTTTTCTTTTGCGATTTTAAAAGTTTTTTTTATTTTTTCATTTTTAGAAATCGATTTGTAGGGCGGGTAATCAATTTCCTAGGATGAACGCGGTTCTTTTTATCCGCTCTTGCAAACTGCTATTTCTACTTGCGAGAAAAGCAACGACGGTTACTGAACACCCCTACGTAGGACCCCTTTTTAGTAGTTTACCGTACTTTAAGAACTGAGCACACCTCATACAAATATTGTATTTTGACAATTGAGCACGCGCCTAACTATAACGAAATAATTTGTGCTGGTCAAACCTGAAAAGAAAAAGATTTCGCACGAATCGCATGAATTATGATTTGTGCTCTGGTCGAATCTGAAAAACAAAAGATTACACGCGCGTGAAAATGGTTTGTACTACCATGATCTTTGGCTGTCGTCTTAGGCAACCAGCATCGCTAATAGGTGCATTTGCTCTATGGCCTCCAAGCTGCCGGTCCCAGCCACTGGGCTGGCAGTTCTAACAGCCAGTACGCAAAAATTGGCGTGTGTGCACAAATGATTTTTGTGCCAGTGCCTAACTCTTTGCACAGTTCCAACAAAGGAGCCTTCTGTTGGAAACAATATATCTTCTTTTATCTCGGGTGCAGTATTGTTTTACACACCATTACGAATACACAAACAAAAATATTCTATGAGCATTTCCGAAAGACCGAGTAGGTAGATCCTACATCACCTACCTCTAAAATATTAGCTCCAGTTAACTGTCGGAATAAATTTAGAAAAATATGAGGATCTATAAGAGTCTAGAATTCGAACTTCGGTGAATATGTTCCACCACAAGAGATCTTACCAAATAATAAGCTACGTTTAGTTTGCAGCTATTTTTTTTTTGAGAATTTTCGCAGCTAATTATTTACGGTACTCATCGAGCACACGATACCAGCGGCTTGTATTCTCACAATAGGACCACCGCAAGTCCCCACTCGATCCCAACAATTATTATCAAGAAAAAAATAGTTGGCGACGCCAGATGTTCTCAACCTCATACCACTTGCCGTGTTGCCCCTGCAGTGCGAGCGGTTGGCGACGTGAGTAGCAGGCGTTTGTTGGATGCAAGCTGGGGCATGCAGTAGGTCGCGTGACTTGGCGGACAGCGGCGGCCGCTACATGCTGGTAGGCCAACCGGGCCTGCATGGCACGGCTCAGCCGGTGCCTTGACCACTAAGAGCAAGGTGGCAGGCAGCGCCAGATCACCCAAGCAAAGTGGCGGACCCCGCCCATCATTGAATGCTCTGTGCAACGTGGAAGGATTTAAATCGGGGGAGCTGATAAACAAGACCAACATTGCATTTCGCCACAGCAAAAAGCGGATGTCTCGCGAACGGCCGCTCTCCTCTCTCTCTCCTGCTTTCTCTCTCTTCCACGTAAGACCCCGCCCGCTTTTAGCCGCTCATAAGAGCGGGTACAATAATCGGGTATACGTCTGCCTCGTCATCCAGAACGCTGAGGTGGCGGAAAGAGGAAATAACAAATTCTTTGAGCCGGCGCATGTTGAAGCGGCGGGCTAATCACTTGAACCGAGGCACATACGTCTGCTCCGCGCCTGTTATGCGTCTGCTAGCCGACGATTCAGCACACAAAAGAGAGAGAGCAGTGGGGCCAAGTAATATTTATTATATAGTTTATCAGCTAGCTAAAAGCTCATTACTATACAAGGCATGAGCTAATATTTGATGATGTGTACATCTTGTAGCCGGCTCAACTATTAAACTTGCTCTAATCCTTGCTCTAACTAATCCCGTAGGTCCCATGCCACGTGCCGGTTCATTATTACTCATGCCGTGGCGAACGTGCCTCGCGTGAGAATGCTTGCATACTACTCAGGATGGCAACGGGGCGGGTCGGAGCCAGGGAGGCGCCCCCGTCCCCGCCCCAATCCCCGATCTCTCGTACCCGTTCCGGCCGTGAAACATCAATTAGGGAAAATTCTTGCCCCATCCTCATCCCCGCCAGATCTCCGAACCCCGCGGGGCCCCGTGGGGATTAACTTCCTGCATTCCATTCATCAGATCGAGCAAATCAGAAGTTCAGAACAAGCAAATCCAACAGAACTAGAATGAGTAAACAAAAGTACACCGGGCAGCAACATCCAACACAAGTAGTACTTGCACGAGTACAGAACAAATTACACTAAGCTAGACCCAATCGAGTAGCAGGGGAAGAGAATCTGGAGCACTGAGCATGCGCACACTCACGAGACAAGGAACGGCGGAGG
Organism: Panicum hallii; assembly: GCF_002211085.1. Lineage (NCBI taxonomy): Eukaryota > Viridiplantae > Streptophyta > Magnoliopsida > Poales > Poaceae > Panicum > Panicum hallii. Next base: position 31,013,600 of record NC_038049.1, on the reverse strand, counting down.
TGAATCAAGAGCACATGGTCCAGGAGAACTAATTGCACTGTACACTGCAGTTCAATGTCGCAGACTTGCATCGCAGTGGCAGCGCGGATGGTAGTAGAGCTGCTGACGGCAACAGATCGTGCACGGGACAGAGCAGACTGCACGGCTTGTGCTTTCTGCACGGCGGCAGCCGGCAGCTCCTCCGCGTGGGTGGAGACGGAGCGTAGCGTCCGGCCCTCGCGTTGCGCCTGCCGATGGTGGCCTCCCGCTCACGCTGAGCGAGGGTGCTGGGTGGCGGCGGGCGAAATGGAGGCGGAGGACGGGAGGACAGTGAGGTGAGGGTTAGGGTTCAGGGCTCACTGTTCACTGGATATATATATCTTGGTTGGGCCGTATTGGGCTGCATATCATATGGGCCAGCTTATTGTTTTTTTAGTTTTCGGGCTCGGCGGGCCCCACGGGTCAAATTTGCCCCTAGCCCCGCCCCGCATGCATTTCGGGTTCCCACCGCGCCAGCCCTGCGGGGAAAAATCCTCCGTTTCTTGTTATCAGGGTGGGTCCCTGAGGATCCCCGACCCCACTGGCCCCGTTGCCAACCTGACATACTAGGCGTGCCGCAGTCCTTAATCGTGCGCATGCATGTGCATGTAATGGTCAACACATGCAAGACAACGAACTACGCCACCTTAATATGCTTCCAGGTCTCCAGGACACTGCCGTCTGTTGGTGATGAAGACCCTACTGCCGTCGGCCGTTTCAAATTGTCACAAAAAATAAGGCTTAGGTGTTGCACAGATGAAAATGCAAAATATTCAGGAGACAATGCCAGGTCATGCTAGGACACGTGCCTGCGTGACATCAGGGCAGCAATATTGCTGCCATCTCGTTAGAAGATGAAGGTGCTGCATGCGCCCGGTGGCGGAGCCAGGATCTAAATCTACCTATGGCGAGTATGAAGAGCGTTGTGCCGCCGAGCTGCCGAGGGAGCCGAGAGAGTGTTGGGTGGTGGCACGCGTACCTATTATGAGTCACCAGCGGTAGGTAGAGTGTTGGATGGTGGCACGCGTACCTATTGTGAGTCACCAGCGGTAGGTGTGGCGGCCGCCGCACCTTGCTAGACCGGTGCCTCCACCACTAATTCGCGCTATGTTAGCATTCGCGCAACGCGCGAGGGTAACTTGCCATCCATCCATATTTTTTTTCTAGTGCCATGGGCCGTGCATTGTTACCGCTTAGTTACGTCCATGGTGACTTAACTATTGCAATAACGTAAGGCTTCTGGTGATTTACGGGTTTCACTTTAGAGTTTTTTATATTAAGTTGGTGCTATATTATTTGATCATGATTTAAGCACGTGGCAGTACATTTAATCAGGAAGCACGTAGCGGTACATTTGACCAAGAAGTTCTATCATGCAGCACTGATGAAACCATGCTATGGAATGCATGTAACAACTATTCTATCATTTGCCATGGAGCTCTTCTGGATAAGGTATACCCAACTCCAACCATTTGTCGAGAATTACATATCAGATCCACATGACAAATTGCTTGCCAGAATTTGGCTCATTAAATCCTTAACCTGTGGTCCTTTTGCTTTGTGTTCAGAACTACATTTTATTCTTCAATCGATCAGATTGTGAATGAAGTGTCTTAGTTTCTTTCCTTTCAGGTTTATAGGAAAGCTATGTGATGCTTGGGCCTTCTCTCTATCCTGAAATGGCTCTTTCTTCATCATCTCAAACAAATACACATTGAAGCTCGGTAAAGTGCATGGGAAGCTCGGAGTGTACTCTTGGCTCCTATCAATTTCACAGGTCGTGGCCAATTGTGAGCAATGGAAGGCAATGGCCAATTGCCAGCCCTCCAGTTTTCCCAATATTTATTTTCTGATCTCTAAGGATTTTATGAGCATCGAAACTTAAATTGTAGACACTAATAGATCATTCATGTCACAGTGTCACTTCATGTGTTGACCATGTGAAAAATTTCAGTGTATTTACCATGATCAACATCTTGCCCTCAGGGCGCTTTAATTCCTTAACTAGGCCACGGAGACACAGGGCTGTTCTAAAGTGAAGAAGCGGTTTGAACAGCTTCCTGTGGACAGCTACGTCTGCACAATTTGGCCACTGTCTGTGAGCTCTAAATTTCACAACTCTGAACCAGTTGGTAAAAAAACAATCTGAATTTGATGCTGTAACTAACAGACTATACTTGTTCTGAATAAATTAATGTACTAATGTTCTAAAATTTGTTCTAACACCTATCATATTTATTGCATGCAGCTTTCAACTACATTATCCCCTGCTCTATATATGGTTGGTTGATTAATTCATATTTTTTTAATGCAGAAACGTGGCTATGCCATATGATGGGAAAGCATTATATTTTTATGCTGAAATGTAGAATTATATTTAATGTTGCTCTGATTTTATTTGATCTCAGTGCTGCTAAATATTTAATGCTGATCGCAGATTTTATATGAATAATATTTAATGCTTGAATGTATAACTCAGTGCTGAAATGTATAGCAGCATATTTAATGTTGGTCTGAAATAAAATAGTGCGGGATCGTGATTTTATTGAAACTATCAATATTATTTGATCGCATAGGTAGAAAACATTGCTACAATCCTTAGCAAGGGTACCGGGCGGGAACCCATGGTTAGTACCGGTTCCCCACCCGGAACAGTCTGGGCGGTACTAAATTGGTATACAAGAAGGAATTCTTTCGAGAAACCATCAAGGAGTTGACCACCTTAACTTCTTTCGAGAAACCATGAAGGAGTTGACGACCTTAATGAGTGACGAATGGTTAAGAGAAGGAGAGTCATCTTCTGAGCCAATCCAAATCAGCCACGCTTCTTCTCTCTTTCGGTGCCGCATAAGGAACCAAACTGTGGAAGCTCTTTATAACCCTGTTGTTGGAGCTAATTGCATGTCAGATAACTTCATGCTAGCTTTCCTAGGCAGCGCAGCTCTAACCCCGATGGGCAGAACTGTTAGAGGACCTTTAGGTTCTCTTTTAGGAAGTTACGGGGTGATCCAAAATGTGTCCTTATGGCTTAGGATGTTAAGGCAAGTCTACATTTTCATGTCTTCGAAGTTCCCAACTTTGATATCTTGATCGGTCATCCTGATGAGAAGCTTCTCACATATGTACCAGATTCAGGGAGCTTTAGCATCAACTTAGGGAAAGAATCTTTCTCTATTCCTATCACTCGAGCAACAAACTCCTTAGCAGAGATATCCCCTATCATTTAGCCGAACGAGGAGGTGCTAGATGTTTCACCTCTAGACTCACCGAAATCCACTCTTGAAAAAGAAGTTGAACAGTTCATTCAAGAAGAGGAGGATTCTGATCGAGCTTAAATCTCTACCAGAATTTGAAACTCCAACACGACCCCCGATCGAGCTTAAACCTCTAACTTCTGGGCTCTAATATGCCTTTCTAAACAACAATGTAGGGTCTCCAGTGATCGTTAGCGACAAACTCTTAGAAGAGGAGACTGCAAGACTCATCGCTGTTCTAGAACAGCATTGCGCTGTTCTCGGTTACGCTCTCCAGGACCTCAAGGGCATCAGCTCTACTCTTTGCACTCATCGCATCCCTCTCGATCCAATCATGGCACCTTCTAGGGAACCCCAAAGAAGGTTAAACAATGCAATGTGAGAGGTAGTGAAGAAAGAGGTCCTAAACTCTTACATGCTAGGATCATTTATCCCATCCCGTATAGCGAGTGGGTGAGTCCAGTTCAGGTAGTGCCCAAGAAAGGAGGTATGACGGTCGTGGAAAACAGCAAGAATGAGCTAATTCCACAGTGAACCGTCATGGGATGGAGGATGTGCATCGACTACACGAAGCTCAACAATGCCACAAAGAAGGACCATTTCCTGTTGCCCTTCATCGATGAAATGTTGGAAAGGTTAGGGAAACACTCCTTTTGTTTCCTTGATGGCTATTCTGGATACCATCAGATTCCCATCCATCCCGATGACCAAAGCAAGAACACTTTCACATGCCCCTATGGATAACCTATCCCTATCAAAGGATGCCATTTGGGTTGTGTAATGCACCCGCATCATTTCAAAGGTGCATGATGTCCATCTTCTCAGATATGATCAAGGAAATTATGGAAGTCTTCATGGATGACTTCTCGATTTATGGTAAGACCTTCGATCATTGCCTTAAAAACTTGGACAAGGTCTTGCAATGATGCTAGGAAAAGGAATTGGTGCTGAATTGGGAAAAGTGCCACTTCATGGTCCGAGAAGGCATTGTACTTTGAAATTTAGTGTCCGAACAAGGGATAGAGGTCGATAAGGCAAAGATTGAAGTCATCAAACAATTGCCACCCCCTACCAATGTGAAAAGGATCCTAAGCTTCTTTGGTCACGCAGGGTTCTACCGACACTTCATCATTAAATTCTCTAGTATCACTAGACCTCTTACAAGCCTTTTAGCTAAGGACATTCCCTTCCACTTCGATGATGAGTGCCTAAAAGCCTTTAATACTCTCAAGAAGGCACTCGTCTCAGCTCCAATCATTCAACCCCCAGATTGGAAGCTACCCTTTGAGATCACATGTGATGCTAATGATTATGCAGTGGGGGCTGTACTTGGGCAAACCAATGATGAAAAGCATCATGCGATCGCTTACGCTAGCAAGATGCTAACTAGGGATCAGCTTAACTATGCCACCACAGAAAAAGAGCTCCTAGCAGTCATCTTTGCAATAGATAAGTTTAGATCTTACTTAGTGGGGGCAAAGGTCATTGTCTATACAGACCATGCTGCTCTGAAATACCTCCTCACTAAGAAGGATGCTAAACCGAGGCTCATAAGATGGATCCTTCTACTCCAAGAGTTTGACTTCAAAATCAAGGACAAAAATGGAGTACAAAACTTGGTAGCAGATCATTTATCACGTATAAATATCACTAACATGCAGGAACTTCCGATAAATGACTTCCTTTGAGATGATATGCTACTCAAGGTAACGGCATCAAACCCCGGGTATGCAAATATTGTGAATTATATGGTTTCAGGGTATGTACCACTAGGGGAGACTAAAAAGAAGCTGGCCTACGAGAGCAGACACCATCTATGGGATGAGCCATATCTATACCGAGTATGCGCAGATGGACTATTACGGCGGTGTGTTCCCATAGCAGAAGGGAACAAGATTATTGTGAAATATCATGCATCACCATATGGAGGACATTATGGTGCATTTCGCACACAAGCAAAGATCTAGCAGAGTGGATTTTATTGGCCTACCATGTATGAAGACACCAAAGGTTTCATCTGAAGGTGTTAGAACTGCTAGAAGCATGGAAGAATCTCAGCCCGCAATGCCATGCCACTAACATACAATCTTCAAGTGGAACTCTTTCATGTATGGGGCATTGACTTCATGGGACCCTTTCCCAAGTCCCATAATTCTGAGTATATCTTGCTCACTGTGGTTTATGTCTCCAAATGGGTAGAAGCTATGCCATGCAGGGCTGCCGATGCCAAGCATGTCCAGAAAATGTTCCAAGAGGTGATCTTTCCAAGGTTTGGAACACCAAGTATGGTGATCAGTGATGGAGGGTCCCACTTCATTGATACAGCCTTCCGGAACTTCCTCAAGGAACTAGGGACCATGCACAACATTGCAACCCCTTATCATCCTCGAACAAGTGGTCAGACAGAAACATCGAACAAGCAAATCAAAAATATTCCGCAAAAGACCGTTAATGAGATGGGTAGAGCATGGAAGCCAAAGTTAGCCGATGCTTTATGGGCATACTGTACATCATACAAGACTCCCATCAGCATGTCACCCTATCAGCTCGTCTACGGGAAAACATGTCATTTACCCATCGAGTTGGAGCACAGAGCACACTAGCCAATCCGAAGCTGGAATATGGTTCTTGACCAGGCCGGACAACATAGAAAGATGCAAATCTTAGAACTAGAGGAATGGAGAGATAAAGCATATCATAGTGCCACATTATATAAAGAGAGAACAAAGTGATGGCACGACAGAAGGCTGAAGCCAAAGGTCTTCAACCCAGCGGATAAGGTATTACTTTTTAATTCCAGGGTAAAGGTGTTCGGTCATGGAAAGCTAAGGAGCAAGTGGCTAGGACTGTACCTCATTGTCGACACATCAAACTCATGGAGCCATCACAATACAAGATGATGAAGGAAATATCCATAAGGTAAATGGCCACCGCTTAAAGCTTTTCCTAGAGCATGATAAAGCTATTAATAGGGATATAGACATGATTGAACTAGTTCATCGCGAATACATGCTTGATTAAGAGCCTTATAGTCCCACACTGACAGCAAGCCACATGTATATACCCTCTACAACTCCCCTTATGCTAACCAGAGAAGACCAAGGGCCAGCTGGGCCCAGCCTAGTTCGGCCGGCCTACATGGTTCGGCCAAACCAAGGCAAGCCCCTTAGCCACCCAGTTTTGGCGAGCCAAGCACCTGTTGGTGGTCGATGTCCATTATTTTTACCGCAAACATTTCTCTGGATTTCATACTTTTATGGCTAAAATCATGCTTAAATTATTTATCCTGATGAGTTCCACTAGTTTTGGTGATTATTTGATTTTAGGAGCTCACTACATAAATTTCGGCCAAATTGGGAGAAAACCCAGGCCGACCAATCTCCCTTAGGCCGGCCGGTCTTGCACTGAGACAAACACGTGCGAAATTTCACCTGCAGGGCCTCAAACACAAATCCAATCAACCTTGATAGGAAAATCAAGTTAAACATCCTACGGTCGAAAGGCTTGAACCATGGATTGATGGGCCCACTTGCTGTGACTACCGCGGTCTTCAGGCTCAAAACCGCCTTCTTGAGGCATTTGCACACGTTAATCAACACGTTGGTGCATCAGAGGGCTGAGAGGAGCCAGAGACAGGCCGACTGGCCTCATCTAGGCCAGCTGGCCTCTAACCTCCACGCCTCAAAGTGGCGCAACTATTATCGACCTCCTGGAGTGATCAGAGGTGTCCACAAGAAAGGCAGCGACACGTGGCAGCATCCGTAGGCTGGCCGGCCTGACCCTGCAATGCCACATGTCCATCTTCGCGCACAAGCTATGTTAACTATCATACCTGCTTACAAGACAAGCTAAGCAGCTAGTACCGACCTTGAGAAGCTATAAATAGCTACCCAAACCTCCATTCACAACACACCATCCTTGGAAGAGAAGTTGAGTTCTTGGTTTAGTCACTCTACCTTAGTGTAGAATAGGGAGAGAGTGAGGTGAGAGCTTGGGTGAGAGCCAAGCTAGGAGAGGAGCTGGGTTCCCTCGGTCCTACTCCGACTCTGTAGCCACCTACGAGGAATAAAGCTCATTCAAGTAAGTTCCTCGTTTATCTTTAGTGTCTCGCTAGTTCTTCTCTTATTTTCAGTAATTTGTTTATTTACTTTCGCTGATCTGCAGGATCCCTTGTCTACGTGGTTAGCAAATTCTATCCATTTGGGGTTTCTTCTAGCTTTAACGTGAGGCGGAAGTCAGTGACTCGATAGTTTAGCCGTGGTGCTTAGACTTGGTTTGTTACCTCGGGTTGTGTTCCACCCCACGGAACAGTGTGGTAGGCGGCAGGTGGTGACAGCTCTGTCCATCCCTCGTAGTCCACCATGTTCAGGTGTTTTCATAGTAGTAGCAGGTTGCCGTTGGACTCCCTTCTCATCCCTTTCTGAAGTCCTTCCTCTTCCAGCCGCCAAAGCAGATCATGTTAGTAGATAGCAAGTTGTCTGGGTAACAAGTTGGCTAACTGACGTTAAGCCCTCTACCCTCTTACCTCTTCTCCCCCTGGTGGGTCTGGTTGAATAGTTCTAGGTCCGGTCACACTTATCAATCCTTGGATTCGATATCCCATGTAAACTCCCTAGTGAAAGCTACATCAATATCCGTGCGCTTGCGGCTTAGTTCGTATAGGCTAAGGAGTGCCAATAGCCCCATCTCCTTTTGATCTGAATCCTAGCCGCTAAGAGGAGTTTTGATTGCATGAAGTAGGGTTTAGCCATCTCTTAAAACTCATCTTAAAACCCTTCATCCTCCTCATCTTCTCCATCTACTCCTGCACCTCCGAGCCACCAAAGCCTTCTACACTCCTAAAAACCATGGCCGGCATTGGTACTCCTTAGCGCGCCACCTCCAACCTTGATGAAGTACTGCAGTGGACCAATGCTTTGATCCCTACCGAGCAGACCCATCGAGGAAGCCCGCGCACCCACCGTAGTGCCCCTGGCCGTCGTGTCAGCACTTGTGCACCACGGGGGGCCGAGGGGGGCTGACCTTGGTTTGACTGGACACCCAGCTCGACTGACCTGGGGTCGTGACCTCTCGCACCCCCGTTCCTCGGCATGCTCCTCGTCGCCTCACAATATCCAGAAGTAGGCTCGGCCCCATAGCCCTTACCAGAGACCACCTACGAGCATGTCAGCGCCCCGAAAGCCGGTGGTTCAGCAGCTGTTCAAGGATGATGGCACGTCCGGGCCATCTGGGCCTCTAAGTGGTGAACCGAATAGTCCTCTGCCTCAAGATCAAATCCTAGTGTTCACTCCATCTTGTGCTGCAAACAGGAAGGAGCAGGAGGAGCCATTCAATTCACCCTCAGGACGAATCAGGTGTCATAGGTCGCATCCTACGATGAAGAGGCCTCGGGGTCACTATGAGAGTAGCCATGATGAACCCTCCTTAGCTGATCTCACAACCATGGTTAGAGAGCTACATTTAGAAAATAGGCAGCTAGGGGATCAGCTAGCAGAATGGAAGCTGGAGATAGAAGAGCTCCACAATGACCTCTGTTCCTTCTGCCGTGGCCTGAGTGCTAAGCTCAAGCGCTTGTATAAGGCTACGGGTCAGGAAGAGCTCTACTATGCACAATAGACATGAGCCTTACTTAGCTTAGTTTAGTTGGGCATTTAGTTAGGTTTATTTCCATTCATTTACTTTACTTTAGATTAATTTCCATCATTGTAAGTGCCCCCATTTATTTGAATTGAATAAAACTTTTCCCCCCGGTGTTAAAGCCGGCAGAGCCCCTTTTGCTTTTACTCGTTTGTTTTTCTTTAAGTAAATAAACAGGATCGAAAACAAGTGCAGAGGATATTCCAACGACATTCTGATGCATACACGCTTGAATCATCCATACCTGACACGTACAACACAGGATGGACCCATACGCTCAAGGCTAGACCAAGCAGGCACAAGCCTGATTCGGCCGAACTGCTCATTCGGCCGACCCATGGCTTGGCCCTACTCGGCCTCATCTCGCTCCAGATCCTCGGTAATAGGAGGTTGAGCCCCGATCTTCCGAGAGGTACGGTAAACTTGATTGGTGGAGAACTCGACGTTGATGATCCAAGGCTCCGAACGAATAGAACCCCGCAATCACTACACCACTGCTCCGTTGGTTATCACCCGTGTCGCACGAATGACCTCGCCACGAAGGCTTATCCCTGCAAGCGCAATCAAGAATACAAGCAAGAACAGGAGATGCAATCAAACAGGCTTGATTACGAGGTGGAGTCTCACAAACCGATGAACGGCGACACTGTTCATGGACAGATTGAATCTAAGCAAAACCCAAACCCTAAAGTGGCGACAACTACTAAATAAAAAGGATTTAGGGGCATGCAAGTCCCTTGGACGCAACCCTAATGGGCTTCAACACGGTACATGGGCCAACGGCCCAACAGACGGTGACACAACACCCTGACAGATTCTGGATGTCCACTTGTGTCGATGATTCCTGTTAACTCAGACGGAATTTTGAGGTGGGACCAGTGCCATTGGAAGCTCTATGAAATTCTGGTTCCAACCATATATAGAACGTCCAAATCCCACTCTGTATATGGTCAGGGCATTAGTTTTGGTGAAGTAAGGTTCTGGAATCCGAGGTGGAGTCGAAGTTGAGTTGGACATGGACTTCTCCTTGGTGTGGATGCCGTAGCTCCTCCTCCTTAAGTCTTTGGCCTTCTCCAAGTCCTTGCTGGTCCTCTCCATTGTTCCTAATTAATAACACATGCATGGAACCATGCGTAAGTTCTGAAACACAATTGACAAGATTAGAACATACCTGGAGATCCAACTGTCGCGCTCGTGCTTTAGTGATCGTTCCTTGCATTGTATGCAAAGGAGAGATGTCCTCATCATCCTCCCCCTCTTGAATTGAAGTCGTCCTTGACCCAAGCTCATCTTCCTCACCCAAGTATGGCTTCAAATCTGAAATGTTAAATGTGGGACTAACCCCAAACTCGGGAGGCAACTCAAGTTTATATGCATTGTCATTTATCTTCTCAAGAACCTTAAAAGGTCCAGCGGCACATTGCATGAGCTTGGACTTTCACAAATCCGGAAACCTATCTTTTCTCAAATGAACCCACATCAAATCATCGGGTTCCAATTTTACCTCCTTCCTTCCTTTACTAGCAGCAATGCGATACTTTTCATTCATTTTTTCAATTTGCAACTTAGTAGTTTCATGCAACTTAAGAATAAATTCAGAACATTGTGTAACATCTAAGTTCACAATTTTAGAAGGTGGTAATGGTAGCAAATCAATTGGAGCACGAGGATTGAAACCATATACTACCATAAACGGACTTAACTTGGTTCTGGAGTGAATAGATCTGTTATAGGCAAACTCAATATGTGGCAAACACTCCTCCCACAACCTCAAATTATCTTTCAAAATAGCCCGCAACATAGTAGACAAGGTACGATTAACTACCTCCGTTTGCCCATCAGTTTGTGGATGACAAGTAGTAGAAAACAGCAACTTTGTTCCCAATTTATACCATAAAGTTATCCAAAAATGGCTCAAAAACTTAGCATCCCTATCAGAAACAATAGTATTTGGTACACCATGAAAACGCACAATCTCATTAAAGAACAAATCAGCAACGTGTGAAGCATTGTCGGTCTTGTGACAGGGTATAAAATGTGCCATTTTTGAGAAACGATCAACAACCACAAAGACACTATCTCTCCCCCTCTTTGTTCTAGGCAATCCTAAAACAAAGTCCATAGAAATATCCTCCCAAAGTGCACGAGGAACAGGCAGAGGCATATAAAGACCATGTGGATTAAGTTGAGACTTAGCTTTGTTGCATGTGGAGCAACGCGAGACGTAGTGCTCCACATCACGCCGCATCCGGGCCAAAAGAAGTGAGCGGCCAGCATGTCCTCCATCTTTTTAACACCAAAAATATCCCATCAAACCACCGCCATGCACCTCCTGCAACAACAAAAGACGAACGGAGCTAGCTGGAACACACAGCTTGTTAGCACGGTAGAGAAGGCCTTCACATAGCAGAAATTTTTGCCACATTCTTCCCTCTCTACAATTTTTAAAAGCATCTTTGAAGTCCAAATCAGTAGCATATAATCCCTTTATGGTCTCTAAACCAAAGATTTTATGAGAAAGTTGGGACAGCATGGTATAACGTCTAGATAAAGCATCGGCAATCACATTGTCTTTTCCTTTCTTATGTTTAATGATGTAAGGAAATGACTCTATGAACTAAATCCATTTAGTATGACGTTTGTTCAGATTAGCTTGCCCTTTAAGGTACTTCAAAGATTCATGATCCGAATGTATGAAAAATTCTTTAGACCACAGATAATGTTGCCAAGTTTGTAAAACTCACACTAAAGCATAAAGTTCTTTGTCATATGTAGAATAATTCAGCGAATGACCATGCAATTTTTTACTAAAGAAGGCAGCAGGTTTACCTCCTTGTATGAGCACTCCTCCAATGCCAATCCCGCTTGCATCACACTCAAGCTCGAAGGTCTTCTCAAAATCAGGAAGTTGCAGCAATGGTGCTTGTGTGAGCTTCGATTTGAGAGCATCAAAAACCTGTTGTTGTGCTGGTCCCCATTGAAACGGCACTCCATTCTTTGTCAACCCGTGGAGAGGTGCTGCAATGGTGCTGAAATCCCGCACGAACCGCCGGTAAAAACCTGCAAGACCAAGAAAACTTCGAACCTGCGTGACCACAGTTGGAAGTGGCCAGCTTGTGATGGCAACAATCTTTGCCTCATCCACCTCAATGCCCTGCGATGTAACAACATAACCAAGAAAAGACACACGATCGGTGCAAAAGGTGCACTTCTCAAGGTTACCAAACAAACGTGCATCGCGCAAGATATTAAAAACAACACGCAAATGTTCAAGATGTGCCTCATATGACTTGCTATAAACAAGGATATCATCAAAATAAACCACCACACATTTACCAATGAAAGCACGTAAAACCTCGTTCATCAATCTCATGAAAGTGCTGGGCGCATTTGTTAAACCAAAAGGCATGACTAACCATTCATAAAGGCCGAACTTGGTTTTAAAGGCAGTTTTCCATTCATCCCCTAAAGCCATTCGAATCTGATGATATCCACTACGTCAATCAATCTTAGAGAAAATAACAGAACCACTTAGCTCATCAAGCATGTCATCCAAACGAGGAATAGGATAGCGATATCGAATGGTAATGTTATTGATGGCTCGACAATCAACACACATGCGCCAAGTGCCATCTTTCTTAGGAACCAAAAGAACAGGAAAAGAACAAGGACTAAGGCTCTCACGAATATACCCGCGGTCCAGAAGTTCCTGGACTTGTCGCTAAATTTCCTTAGTCTTGTGGCAGAACCAACCTGAATTACACTGGCTCAAGTACGCGAGTCCTCTCTTGAGGGCTACCTCGTGCTTCAAACGGTATAATCCCTTGGCCTGTCGGGTAACGTCCCGATAAACCACCAAAAGCAGGATCCAACAAGGTACCTCGCACGAAGGCGAGTCCAGAGATATAAATGCCATTACACTTTACATCACAGGCATATATATTACATATGCATATAAAAGTAACATTAGTGTCCAACGAGGGACATTTATTACAAAACAGTTCAAATTTTAAGCTACAACGGCGGAGTTTGAAAGCGTAGACACTGTACACATCATTATTATAGATATCATGCTAGCCCTGGCTTGATATCATTCGGCGGAATCTGTGTTGGCCGGGGACGGATCCCACTCCACGGACCAACCATCAGGCAGGGGGGAGGGCCATGGTGTAATGAAAGTTGGCTCATCAGGGAGATTACCTGAAGTAGATAGTCACAAGCAAGATTGAGTATGCTAATACTCAGCAAGACTTACCCGCTCATGGTATACTTAGCCATGTACCTAGACTTATGCAGGCTTTTCAGGTTTTGGATAGAGTTTTCAGCTGAAAAGCAACAAAGAGTAGATCTTTAGTTTCAACTTTTAGCTTTCAGATTCTAGTTGATTAACCATTCTATGTAAGCACCTAAAACTACTCAAACATGGTAGAATCTTTAATCAAACATCATCTTTGATAATCACAAAGTTGCTCTTGTTACTCTATGTGGCAAAGGGATTAAGCAGTCTCAATCTCCGCGAGAAACGGACGATTCCTGAATCGAATTTCAAAACTTTGTAAGGGTAAACCCAACACACACGCTTGGAACACCAAAGGGTCGTTCCGAAGCAACCGTTTGCCTTTCATTCCGACTCGTGGATCAGATCCACCACAAGCGACTGCAGGACCATACGCACTTCCAAAGTGCAGGACGTATGTTTGTAGTGCGACTACAAAACCCGTACTCCTGGTTGCCCAGCAACACGTATTCCTACACGTCGAACCAAGTAACCAAAAGAAGCAAATACATGTGGTGGGGGGTATGTCCACTCCTCGGGCCGATTGGCTACAAGGCTTACCGCTTACCATATTTCACGGCATGTGGCTAGTACTTTCAAACGCTTAACCACCGCTACCACACACTGCGACCTTATCCAGTTCAACAACACAGACGGGGTATCATCTCAACCATGATACCTCACAAAACTCCCGTCCGTCATCCTTATAGTGATAACAGGAATGTAAATATTACAATTCCTATGTCGCGCGAGTGACAGGAAATCACTCGACTTCTACCGGTCCTATAAGCAGAGCAGCTATTCGGACTCAAATTCTAGTGTTCAATACATCGGTTTCTGGAGTTATGCAACTAAGATTTTTCAAACAATTCCTAATAACTTAATGCATAAACATATATATAAATAGTATAGTTTGCAGTGTAAATAAAGTAAGGGTTATGTCCGGGGCTTGCCTTCTTGCGTAGGATTGGGAGCGGTAGGGTTAAAGTTATCCGAACTTTGGTTCGGAGCTTCAGTTAAACTTTCGACGACGTTCCCGGGATCTTCAGCGGATTCCACTCCTTGTTCCAGAACCACTTCATAATCGCCGTCGGCGAGAGTAATCGAGTCTACATGATATGCAAAACTATAAGTTAAGGAATGCACATTCTTTTATGTTATTTCACAATAAAGTTGCAATCCAAACAAAAGAACATTATATTTCAACAAACAACCTAACTACCCTGTACTGGGCAGTCATTTATCGAGTATCAACCAAACTAACTAGTTACGTTAAGCAACAGGGTGGGTTACCCTAAATATCCATACTAACTTCATTATATAGCATGTTTGGTTTTCTTAAGCAGGTAACTAATTACACTTTGTACTACGCGTATTTCAACCAATTATTATAAACACCCCTAGGTTTTACTTAATTATGGCTTATTTTGATTAATTAGACAAATTCTAATTTAGGAATATAAACTAAATTAACCTAAGTACGTTTAACTGAGATAACATTACCCTAAATATTTTGTACAATAGATAAATCAGAACAAATCACTTAATTAAACAATATGTTTAACTTGAAAGAATTTTTACAGAGCAAGATATTTCAAAACAGGAGTTACGAAAAGTACTAAGCATAGATTTGTATTAGATATATTTACTGCAGTTTTATTGGAATTTTATTCTAAAAGGAACTAAGCCATAAAATTAAACAAGATCACAATTGAAATTTCAAGATGCAATTATAACTGGAGTTTTACACTAAAACTAGGGTTCAAAATTTAAGGACATCATAAACTACTCAAGATTAGTATTCCAGAAAAGTTTCATAATTTTTCATGCATAATAATAATTATTTATGAATTACCTTTAAATTTAAGTTTGAAACTTATAACTCAAGTTATATTAGGGTTCTGATTCTCAATTTTTTATGATGGATCATACTTATAAAGATCTAGTTATGGTAGAAATTTCATCCATAAATATGCACAGATGCTTTTGAAACTAACTTGTGAAGATTTCTTTAACATATAATAAAAGGTAGCAAAATATTCTAGCTAGAGGGCTGATCTATGCCTCAAAAATTTACACAAGGCTACTCAAACCATATGTAACACATGCTCCAAAAATCAACAGCAGCAAGGCTATGGATCACAAGATTCAATTAAAGCATCCCTTTACTTGTATTTAAAATACAGAACAAACTATGCATTTTCATAGCATGATTATGAAATAAAAGTTGTATAATTCATCACAAGGATTCTAACCCAAAAAGTTTGGTATTTTTCTGATTTTTCTATGATTTTCTACACATTTTTGAACTTCACTGATTTGAAAAAGAGAGAGGGACTGAAACTTTGCATAAAGGACCCTAGAAGCATTTGAATGCTTGCAATGTGGCCCTTGGCCGGAGTCAGAGCGGGGGAAACAACTTTGACCGTCGATTCCGGCGAGGCTCGTCGCCGGCGGCGGGGGAGAAGAGGGGGAAAAGCACGAGGGAGTCGAGGGCGACCTTCGGGAGGTTTCGGATGGGGTCGGGGAAGTCTGTGTAGGCTTGCCCACGGCGAGGCAGAGGCGGCGGCCGGGGAGAGCGGCGCTGCGGCGCTCCGGTGTCCGAGCGGGGAAGAGGATTGGCCGGACAGCTGCGCGAGGATGAGGTGGAGCTGAAGGCGGGGTCAGTGCAGGCGGAGCAGCTGTGGAGGGGTGGGGCGACGGTGAGCTCGAGCTCGCCGGCGTTCGGGCGGCAATGGCGACGACGTTCCGAGGCGTGGGAGTGGAGAAGGAGGAGAAGAATGCGACCAACAGCTCGGCGGGGTAGTTGTAGTGCTCAAGCGCGTGCAAACACAGGGACTGGGCGCTCGATTTGGGGCTTGCCACGGCGGCGGCTCGGTAGCGGCCGAGCGGCGGTGGCGCGCACGTGGGAGCGCAGGAGACGCCAGGGAGGAAGGGGAGCAGAGGTGGGGGAGGTAGGGGGCGACGCGTGGGCACGTGCAGGAGCTGGAGGTGGAGCTCGGGTACTGCGCCGGCGGTGAGCGGCGGTGGCAGAAGCAGAGCAGAGGGGAAGCGGCGGTGACAGAGGAAGAAGAAGCAGGCAGGAGTCAGAAGGACCTGTTTGCAATTTGAGAAAATTCCAGGGACTCCTCGGTAAAGAAAGATTTCCCATTGATACAAAATCCTAGTGAGAAAAATGTCTAAAGCAAAGTTGTAAAGAATTTCAAAACCTACAATAATGCTTTGGGATTCAAGTTCAAAATCTCAAAGGATACAGTTTTATTTTAAATTTTTGAACCCAACTCAATTTATAAAGCTTTTGTTATAATTAAGCAAAATGCTTTAATGTTTAGGGTCTTTTTTTTTGCCAGATTGCATGCAGTGTAATCATGACTAACCTTTTTACACTTTAGCCCTTAAGTAAATCTGAGTTTTACTTTTATCTTTCAACCATTTCACATGTAAACCCTTATACCTTTGTGTTAATTACACATAGGTCCTTAGTTTCCAACAAAAGTCTATTTTTCTTAGGTTTTACTTAACTTTTGCACTTTTCTTCTCTATAATCATTTAGGTTTGACACTTAATAATATATTCACCCAATTACACTCAAGGACTTTTACAATTCATAATTTACAAATATACCCCTAGCTCTCTTTACAACTTATATACACCATAGCATGCATACATATAAGACATCCAAACTTAATGTCTAGGTTGCTAACTACCTGGATGTTAAAGCCTTCCCCCCTAAAAAGAATCTCGTCCCGAGATTCCGAAGCTGAATAGAATCTGAAGATTATACTTGAGGATTGGCTTGAAGGAAATTCGGAAAATTTCGTTGAAGATAAGTTTCTGTCTCCCAAGTTGCTTCTTCCTCGGTGTGATGATCCCATAAGATTTTATACATCTTAACTGTCCTTCTTCCGGTGAGCCTTTCCTTGGTATCCAAAATTCGAACAGGTTGCTCGATGTAAGATAGATCGGGTTCAAGCTCAATGGCACAGGTCTCCACGATTTCTGTGGGTACTTTGACACATTTCTTAAGCTGAGAGACATGGAAGACATTGTGAATAGCAGCCAATTGAGATGGAAGATCAATTTTGTAAGCCACTGGGCCACAAACATTGAGGATTTCGAAGGGTCCGACATATCGGGGTGCTAATTTCCCTTTTATACCAAAACGTTGGACACCTTTGGTAGGAGATACTCGGAGATAGACAAAATCTCCTACTTGAAATTGCAGAGGTTTCCTCCTCTTATCCACGTAGCTTTTCTATCTAGACTGAGCGGTTTTGAGATTGGCTTGAATAACCTTGACCTTATCTTCGGCTTCGATGACTAAGTCTGGTCCGAAGATTTTGCGTTCACCGGTTTCAGTCCAACTCAAAGGAGTTCGACATCTTCGACCGTATAACGCTTCAAAAGGAGCCATTTGAAGACTAGCTTGGTAGCTGTTGTTGTAAGAGAATTCAGCTAGAGCAAGGTATTTGTCCCAGCTTGTAGCATAGTGAATAATACAAGCTCGGAGCATGTCTTCAAGGATTTGGTTAACTTGCTCAGTTTGTCCATCAGTCTGGGGATGATATGCAGAACTTCGAATTAGTTTAGTTCCCAGAGCTAATTGTAACTGTTCCCAGAAACATGCAATAAATTGGGGCCCTCGATCAGAGATGATGGTTTTTGGAACCCCATGCAATCGAACAATTTGATCCAGATAGACTTCGGCATACTTCTTAGTAGAGTAAGTGGTATGCACAGGGAGAAAATGAGCTGTTTTAGTAAGTCTATCGATAATTACCCATATGGAGTCATATTTTTGGGAAGTGTTAGGAAGACCAACAATGAAATCCATACTAATGTCTTCCCATTTCTATGATGGAATGGGAAGTGGTTGAAGTGTACCAGAAGCTTTTAAGTGGCTGGCTTTAACTCTCTGGCAAGTATCGCACTTAGATACATATTTGGCAATTTCTCTTTTCATTCTGGTCCACCAAAAATATTGTCGTAGATCTTGATACATTTTGGTGCTACCAGGATGAATAGAGAATTTGGATAGATGGGCTTCATCAAGAATTTGTTTACGCAGTGGATGATCTTTAGGTACAACAATGCGATTATTGAACCATAGGACTCCTTGATGATCGGTGCGAAAACACTTATATTTAGCTTCTCCCAAAGATAGCTTTGATTTGATGATTTTGATACCCTCATCATGTAGTTGCGACATGATGATTCTATCTTGTAGAGTAGACTCAATGGATAGCAAATTCAGACTACCTTGAGGAATGATCTCTAGATTGAGTTTCCTCATCTGATGGCAAAGAGTGTCACTAAAGGTGAATATGGATAAGCAGTGACAATGTGACTTGCGGCTAAGTGCATCCGCAACCACATTAGCTTTGCCCGGATGGTAGTGTACCTCAAGGTCATAGTCCTTGATCAATTTCAACCAACGCCTTTGCCTCATATTTAAGTCAGCTTGAGTGAAAATATATTTGAGGCTCTTATGGTCAGTGTAGATATTACACTTAGCGCCCATAAGATGATGTCTCCAGATCTTGAGAGCATGGATAACTGATGCTAATTCAAGATCATGCGTTGGATAGTTTTGCTCATGAGTCCGAAGTGCTCTTGATGCATAGGCAATGACCCGATTGTTTTGCATAAGGACACAACCAAGGCCAATTCCGGAAGCATCGCAATAGACATCAAAAGGTTGAGTGCTATCTGGCTGAGCTAGCACTGGAGCAGTTGTTAGGAGTTTTCTCAAGGTATGGAATGCTTCCTCACATTTGTCATTCCAGCAAAATTTAACTTCTTTCTTTAATAGCTCAGTCATGGGTTTAGCTATTTTGGAAAAGTCTGGAATGAATCAGCGATAGTATCCTATCAATCCAAGAAAACTTCTAATTTGATGGACTGAAATTGGAGGTTTCCAGTCCATAACCTCTTGGACTTTGGTTGGATCAACCGATATGCCTTCACTAGAGACAGTGTGTCCTAGAAATTTCACACTATCCAACCAGAATTCACATTTCGAGAATTTGGCATAAAGGTGATGATCACGTAGTCGTTGAAGGATGACACGTAAATGATTGGCAAGGTCCTCTGTAGTTTTGGAGTATATCAAAATGTCATCAATGAAAACCACGACGAATTTGTCGAGTTCCGGCATAAAGACTGAATTCATGAGATACATGAAATATGCCGGTGCATTAGTAAGCCCGAATGACATAACCAGATACTCATAAAGTCCATATCTAGTTGAGAAGGCTGTTTTTGGAATGTCACAAGGTTTAATCTTGATTTGGTGATAACCAGAGCGTAAGTCAATCTTAGAGAAGACCTTAGCTCCAGCTAGTTGATCGAACAAAATGTCAATGCGGGGAAGAGGCTACTTATTTTTGATAGTGACCGCATTGAGTGGACGATAATCGACATATAGTCGTAGGCTATTGTCTTTCTTCTTAACAAAAAGAGCAGGACAACCCCAAGGTGAGGCACTTGGGCGTATATAACCCTTATCAAGAAGATCTTGGAGCTGAATTTTCAGTTCTGCTAATTCATTTGGAGGCATGCGATACGGCCTTTTTGAAATAGGAGCGGTGCCCGGTTGAAGTTCAATGATAAACTCAATGTCTCTATCTGGTGGCATTCCAGGCAAGTCGTCTGGAAAGACATCGGGGTATTCACATACTATAGGAATATCCTTGACTTTGATATTTGTGATGGTATAAGTGCAAGGATGCCGACATTCTGGCTGAGGCAGATAAAGGGTGGTGATCCCATAGTATGGTGAATCAATTTCTACAACTCGGGAAGAAATATCTAGCCGTACTTGATGTTTAGTCATCCAGTTTGTCCTAAGTATAACATCAATACCCTCCAAGCTTAGTAAAACCAAATCAGTTTTGATTTCTTTACTACCTAACTGAATTGGCACACCTCTAATCATTTGGTTGGAAGTGATATTTCCTCCAGGGGTAGAGATCATATATGACCCTTGAGTAAAACAAGGATCAAGTCCTATCCGGGTACCACAGTTGTTACTAATGAAACTATGTGTTGCTCCTGAATCAAATAATGTAACAATTGGTTGGTGGTGAATAGAGAATGTACCCGACATGACGGAAGCTCCATCCGGAAGCTCTGCAAGAGTAGTGAAATTAATCCGTCCTTGCCGGACTTGCATCATCAGTTTCTTGCCCTTGTTCTGGTTACCCTGAGTAGAACTCTGCCCTTGGTTAGGTTTCTTGGGCCGCGGACAATCTCTGATAAAATGATCCGCACTTCCGCAATTGAAACAGCGATAGTTACTGCTTCTCTGTTGCACTTGTTGAACATTTGGCCGCGGGCCAGATTGTTGTGGTTGTTGCGGAGGAACGGGAGGTCTATACCTTCCTTGCTGTTGGGGCGGCCTGAAAACGAGTCTACCAGTTGGGGCATTCCGCTGTGGTGCTCGGGACGGTGTGTTGGGAACAACCCGATACCTCGGTGGTTGAGCACTCGAGGGTCCAGTAGGGTTCTTTCTCTTCTTCTCAGCATAATGCGCCACGATGCAATCTTCTTGAGTTAAGGCCATATTAACCAGCTCGCTGAAAGTATTAGCCCTCACAAGATTCAGGCGTTCCTTGAGCTTGGTATTAAGGCCCCAACGGAAACGATCTTGTTTCTTGGCATCATTATCCGCATGATATCCCGCATATTGACACAGATGATTGAAGTTCTGTGCATACTGCAGGACTGTACTGGTGCCTTGAGTAAGTGCCAAGAATTCATTCAGCTTTCGCTCCAGCAATCCTTCTGGAATATAGTGTGCTCTAAAGGCTGCCCGAAACTCATCCTAAGTGATAACATGCCCTGCAGGTTGCATGGCGTAGAAATTATCTCACCAGATCTGAGCAGCACCATGGAGTTGCTGGGTGGCAAAGGAAGCTTTGCTGGAGTCCGCACAAGGTATTGTCAATAGAGCGAACTTTGATTCAATTATATGGAGCCAAGCATCGGCATCCAAGGGTTCTTCAGCTTTACTGAAAAAGGGAGGCTGGGTACTGATGAAATCCTGGTAACTGGCCACGGGAGGATTGTGGTCATCACGACCTCCTCGGAATTGTTGATATTGCTGGTTCTGTTGTGCTTGTACCAGCAAGTTGAGCAGCTCAGTTTGCCGAGCCATAACTTCGGCAAGGTTGGGAGGGGGTGGTGGTGGTTGTTGAGAACCGCTGGCCTGATCTGCCCGGAAACCTTCCGGGGTTCCGCGTGTGGCTCCAACCATCTGAAATAAAGGAGATGTCCATCATTAACCATATAGCCTTACTCCCAATTTCAGAAGATATAACACTTAGATAAACAATGCATACATTCCATTCAATCATCTCATTTCAGAATTTAAAGATAGTGAATAAGATGATGAAACAGAAAACTTATATTACAACACTGATTCTGATTGTTCTCCATAACACACATCCGAAGTTCCCTATGCAGGCCATCTAGATTATAACAAATGGCACGAGATCTAGATAAGTCTCTTACTACTTAAGTTATTACACGCCCATAAGTTATATCTAAATAAATAGTCGACGATCTGCTAACTACAAATCGTCGAAGTTGCCTATAGACGACTGACTGCCAGAGGGAGAGTGGTAGGGACTAAGAACAGGATCCCCGTGCTCAGAGTCAATCTCTGAAACACCCTCAATCTCTTCTGGATCTTCTTCTTCTTCTTCAGACATTGCGGGTGCAGCGGGAAGTATATGATGCGGCTGCAGTTCCTCAATGTGAGCCTGGGCATCATCAGCCTCAAGTATCAGATCATGGATTTGTGCTTGTAGGAACTCAATAACAGTGTCGCGCTGAGTGATTATATGATCACTCTCGTTGATCTGATCTTCTCGATGAAGGATAGTCTCATCCCGTGCTACGATGATTTCATCCTTCTGAGTCACCAGGGCTTGTAATTTCACTATTTGAGTAACTTGGTGATCAGCATTCCGATAGTGACTTTGAGCCGCACTAGTCCACCGACCCACTAGTCCGATAGTAACTTGGTAATGATGCTGCACATCCATGAACCGGGTAAGGCTACGGACAGTTTCTTCAGCCAGATCTCCTAACATATGACCAAGATGCTCTGTCCGAAAATTCCATTCCAAATTTCCAGGGTCTATGGTAGGAAATAAACCAATAGGATATGCGGCAACTTCTGTCGGATGCTGATTGCAGAAGAGTTTGATCGCCTCCAATGCAGCAGTTTCAATGGTATGAACCAGGCGATATCCAACCACTTCCACTTCTATGGAATGCCATGAGGAGCGGAAAGGGTGTTGAGGAATTATCATTTTAACCTGGCAGCGAGGAACTCCTTCTTCATGATATTCCACCCCATCATATTGAGGAGACTCTGTATAATGAAACAGACTTAAGGATTCCCACAAGAGACGAGGCAATCCTTCCCAGTGTAGGGCATTAGTGTGGAAGTGCCCCTCCTGATCCCAAAAGGCATTGGAAGGAGCAGCCATCTGCGGCACAATGCAAATGGTAAGATATTTTTACCCTGTTGAGAACTTACAAGGTAAATAGATTAAGATAGCTGATTCTGATAACAGGAAGGGCTGGAAATCAGATGGATACTTAAGATACCCAACTAAAGATCTTTACTTACCCAAACTAAGAAAAACCAACAGAAAACAAATATTTATGTATCGATTTTTGTTGATTAGTGTATTATGCATGCACGCACTAATCGACCTCTCAACCAAAAACAACTGCCAAATAACTTCGGACTTACATAGTTAATTTCGGTGGCATAATACATATGTCTCTCACTATTAACTAGTCGATAAGCCCTATCCATCCTAGTTTCGGAATCGTGGTTAGTGTACCTGCAGAAAACCACAATACATATATATATATATCCAATGAACCTTTCATGCCAGCATGTCATGAAAGCGTTCCCATTCATTACTGCTCACTATAGAAACAACATCTGTACAATTACCGCCGTACAGACAACGTTAACATACGTTATCGAAACAACGTATTCATGGGGGTACCGCAAAATGCGGGGGTATGAACAGCGATCGCCATACCCTGCGCCGAGCCATCTACTCCCAATGTAGTCAACCAAGGTTGGTACATTGGCAGCATCTCAAGTAAGCCACTGCTTGAGAAACAGCGTTCGGTTCGTATCACGACAGGAAGGCCAAGCTCCCTCAGTTGGCTGAGGATCCTTACCTTCTTACCTCACAATCGAAGGTGTCGTTACAGAAAATAGAGTTGAATTGTACATGAATTTAAGTTTCAACGGAAAAGTAATGCTGGGAGTCAAAGTTATATATATATATATATATATATATATATATATATATATATATATATATATATACACATACTACAGCCACCTCTAATTCCCTTCTTAATATTACCCTAGGGCTTTACGTACTATACATAAACCTTAACGAACCCAACGTAGTTCGCAAATACTTGATTAATCAAAATTTTTATACTATAAATTATTTTTAAGACTAAATATATCTCCAGGGTACACTTGTTAGCTCTGATACCAGCTGTGGCAGAACCAACCTGAATTACACCGGCTCAAGTACGCGAGTCCTCTCTTGAGGGCTACCTCGTGCTTCAAACGGTATAATCTCTTGGCCTGTCGGGTAACGTCCCGATAAACCACCGAAAGCAGGATCCAACAAGGTACCTCGCACGAAGGCAAGTCCAGAGATATAAATGCCATTACACTTTACATCACAGGCAGATATATTACATATGCATATAAAAGTAACATTAGTGTCCAATGAGGGACATTTATTACAAAACAGTTCAAATTTTGAGCTACAACAGCGGAGTTTGAAAGCGTAGACACTGTACACATCGTTATTACAGATATCATGCTAGCCCTGGCATGATATCATTCGGCGGAATCTGTGTTGGCCGGGGACGGATCCCACTCCACGGACCAACCATCAGGCAGGGGGGAGGCCCATGGTGTAATGAAAGCTGGCTCATCAGGGAGATTACCTGAAGTAGATAGTCACAAGCAAGATTGAGTATGCTAATACTCAGCAAGACTTACCCGCTCATGGTATACTTAGCCATGTACCTAGACTTATGCAGGCTTTTCAGGTTTTGGTTAGAGTTTTAAGCTGAAAAGCAACAAAGAGTAGATCTTTAGTTTCAACTTTTAGCTTTCAGATTCTAGTTGATTAACCATTCTAGGTAAGCACCTAAAACTACTCAAACATGGTAGAATCTTTAATCAAACATCATCTTTGATAATCACAAAGTTGCTCTTGTTACTCTATGTGGCAAAGGGATTAAGCAGTCTCAATCTCCGCGAGAAACGGACGATTCCTGAATCGAATTTCAAAACCTTGCAAGGGTAAACCCAACACACACGCTTTGAACACCAATGGGTCGTTCTGAAGCAACCGTTTGCCTTTCATTCCGACTCGTGGATCAGATCCACCACAAGCGACTGCAGGACCATACGCAGTTCCAAAGTGCAGGACGTACGTCTGTAGCGCGACTACAAAACCCGTACTCCTGGTTGCCCAGCAACACATATTCCTACACGTCGAACCAAGTAACCAAAAGAAGCAAATACATGTGGTGGGGGGTATGTCCACTCCTCGGGCCGATTGGCTACTAGGCTTACCGCTTACCATATTTCACGGCATGTGGCTAGTACTTTCAAACGCTTAACCACCGCTACCACACACTGCGACCTTATCCAGTTCAACAACACAGACGGGGTATCATCTCAACCATGATACCTCACAAAACTCCCGTCCGTCATCCTTATAGTGATAACAGGAATGTAAACATTACAATTCCTATGTCGCGCGAGTGACAGGAAATCACTCGACTTCTACCGGTCCTATAAGCAGAGCAGCTATTCGGACTCAAGTTCTAGTGTTCAATAAATCGGTTTCTGGAGTTATGCAACTAAGGTTTTTCAAACAATTCCTAATAACTTAATGCATAAACATATATATAAATAGTATAGTTTGCAGTGTAAATAAAGTAAGGGTTATGTCCGGGGCTTGCCTTCTTGCATAGGATTGGGAGCGGTAGGGTCAAAGTTATCCGAACTTTGGTTCGGAGCTTCAGTTAAACTTTCGACGACGTTCCCGGGATCTTCAGCGGATTCCACTCCTTGTTCCAGAACCACTTCGTAATCGCCGTCGGCGAGAGTAATCGAGTCTACATGATATGCAAAACTATAAGTTAAGGAATGCACATTCTTTTATGTTATTTCACAATAAAGTTGCAATCCAAACAAAAGAACATTATATTTCAACAAACAACCTAACTACCCTGTACTGGGCAGTCATTTATCGAGTATCAACCAAACTAACTAGTTACGTTAAGCAACAGGGTTGGTTACCCTAAATATCCATACTAACTTCATTATATAGCATGTTTGGTTTTCTTAAGCAGGTAACTAATTACACTTTGTACTACGCTTATTTCAACCAATTATTATAAACACCCCTAGGTTTTACTTAATTATGGCTTATTTTGATTAATTAGACAAACTCTAATTTAGGAATATAAACTAAATTAACCTAAGTAGGTTTAATTGAGATAACATTACCCTAAATATTTTGTACAATAGATAAATCAGAACAAATCACTTAATTAAACAATATGTTTAACTTGAAAGAATTTTTACAGAGAAAGATATTTCAAAACAGGAGTTACAAAAAGTACTAAGCATAGATTTGTATTAGATATATTTACTGCAGTTTTATTGGAATTTTATTCTAAAAGGAGCTAAGCCATAAAATTAAACAAGATCACAATTGAAATTTCAAGATGCAATTATAACTGGAGTTTTACACTAAAACTAGAGTTCAAAATTTAAGGACATCATAAACTACTCAAGATTAGTATTCCAGAAAAGTTTCATAATTTTTCATGCATAATAATTATTATTTATGAATTACCTTTGAATTTATGTTTGAAACTTATAACTCAAGTTATATTAGGGTTCTGATTCTCAAATTTTTATGATGGATCATACTTATAAAGATCTAGTTATGGTAGAAATTTCATCCATAAATATGCACAGATGCTTTTGAAATTAACTTGTGAAGGTTTCTTTAACATATAACAAAGGTAGCAAAATATTCTAGCTAGAGGGCTGATCTAAGCCTCAAAAATTTACACAACGCTACTCAAACCATATGTAACACATGCTCCAAAAATCAACAGCAGCAAGGCTATGGATCACAAGATTCAATTAAAGCATCCCTTTACTTGTATTTAAAATACAGAACAAACTATGCATTTTCATAGCATGATTATGTAATAAAAGTTGTAGAATTCATCACAAGGATTCTAACCCAACAAGTTTGGTATTTTTCTGATTTTTCTATGATTTTCTACACATTTTTGAACTTCACTGATTTGAAAAAGAGGGAGGGACTGATACTTTGCATAAAGGACCCTAGAAGAATTTTAATGCTTGCAATGTGGCCCTTGGCCGGAGTCAGAGCGGGGGAAACAACTTTGACCGTCGATTCCGGCGAGGCTCGTCGCCGGCGGCGGGGGAGAAGAGGGGGAAAAGCACGAGGGAGTCGAGGGCGACCTTCGGGAGGTTTCGGATGGGGTCGGGGAAGTCTGTGTGGGCTTGCCCACGGCGAGGCAGAGGCGGCGGCCGGGGAGAGCGGCGCGGCGGCGCTCCGGTGTCCGAGTGGGGAAGAGGATTGTTCGGACAGCTGCGCGAGGATGAGGTGGAGCTGAAGGCGGGGTCAGTGCAGGCGGAGCAGCTGTGGAGGGGTGGGGCGACGGTGAGCTCGAGCTCGCCGGCGTTCGGGTGGCAATGGCGACGGCGTTCCGAGGCGTGGGAATGGAGAAGGAGGAGAAGAATGCGACCAACAGCTCGGCGGGGTAGTTGTAGTGCTCAAGCGCGTGCAAACACAGGGACTGGGCGCTCGATTTGGGGCTTGCCACGGCGGCGGCTCGGTAGCGGCCGAGCGGCGGTGGCGCGCGCGTGGGAGCGCAGGAGACGCCAGGGAGGGAGGGGAGCAGAGGTGGGGGAGGTAGTGGGCGACGCGTGGGCACGTGCAGGAGCTGGAGTTGGAGCTCGGGTACTGCGCCGGCGGTGAGCGGCGGTGGCAGAAGCAGAGCAGAGGGGAAGCGGCGGTGACAGAGGAAGAAGAAGCAGGCAGGAGTCAGAAGGACCTGTTTGCAATTTGAGAAAATTCCAGGGACTCCTCTGTAAAGAAAGATTTCCCATTGATACAAAATCCTAGTGAGAAAAATGTCTAAAGAAAAGTTGTAAAGAATTTCAAACCCTACAATAATGCTTTAGGATTCAAGTTCAAAATCTCAAAGGATACAGTTTTATTTTAAATTTTTGAACCCAACTCAATTTATAAAGCTTTTGTTATAATTAAGCAAAATGCTTTAATGTTTAGGGTCTTTTTTTTTGCCAGATTGCATGCAGTGTAATCATGACTAACCTTTTTACACTTTAGCCCTTAAGTAAATCTGAGTTTTACTTTTATCTTTCAACCATTTCACATGTAAACCCTTATACCTTTGTGTTAATTACACATAGGTCCTTAGTTTCCAACAAAAGTCTATTTTTCTTAGGTTTTACTTAACTTTTGCACTTTTCTTCCCTATAATCATTTAGGTTTGACACTTAATAATATATTCACCCAATTACACTCAAGGACTTTTACAATTCATAATTTACAAATATACCCCTAGCTCTCTTTACAACTTATATACACCATAGCATGCATACATATAAGACATCCAAACTTAATGTCTAGGTTGCTAACTACCTGGATGTTAAAAGTCTCGTCGGGGTTGGTCCTGTAGGTGGCACGGTTTGGCAAGCTCACCCCTGGAATCAAATCAATCTAGTGCTCAATGCCTCGCGCAGGTGGTAATCCGGGGGGTAGCTCTGACGGAAAGACATCCATATACTCCTGCAAAAGGTTAGCAACAGCAGGTGGCAAAGCAATGGCGCGACCTCAATGGAATATAAAGCATGTTTGCACACTAAAGCATAGCAAGGTCCAGTAGAGGCAGATAACTCATCAAGATCAGATTTAGTTGCCAACAAAACAGGATTGTTTAACTTAATAGGCTGCTGATTTTCAGAATTGAAAACACCCTTTTGTTTAGCATTATTCTTTTTCTCAGTCTCAAATTGCACAATTTCAGTGGGAGTCATTGGCAGCAACACAATTTTCTTACCCTTATGCATGAGAGTATACTTATTAGATCTACCATAGTGAATAGCATCAGTATCAAACTCCCAAGGACGTCCCAACAAAAGAGAGCAAGCATCCATAGGCACCACATCAAAATCAGCAAAGTCATGGTAAGACCCAATTGAAAAATGTATCCTTGCTATTTTTGTTACCTTTATCTTACCATTGTTGTTAAACCATTGAATGTGAGTGGAGAAACTTGCCCATGACCAAATTGCCGGGCTGCTACAACCGGCTGATAGAACTCATATCCTGGTTTGATGATCCGGTTGGAAGTACTCATGCTGACTGGGAGGAGGCAAGGGTGAATCATGATAGAATACAGGTGCCGGGTGTCGACAATATCGGCAAAGTCAGCCAACCTGAAGGTGGCCGGGCTCTCAAAAATTTCAGACTCAGCATAGGGGAGGAAGATTGGGTTGTCCAGGCCCCTATAGAAAATCCTAAACCATTATGAAGCATCTGAAGGATTCAACTTGCCGCCAGGGAGGCTGTACAAGGCCTGACTAAAGTTGGTGCATCAGATCTGCCTCCCACTTTGGTCCGGGAAAGAATTGTTGGCCAAAGAGGGGAAATTTGAGATGAAATCCTGAAAGTAAAGGTGAGCCCACAGCTGGATGAACCACTAGGGACCACCAGTTCTAAGTTTTTTCTGGGAAAGAAGGCTCAAGGACATCAGATGAAGGTATCTGTAGATTTCTTCAAGGAATAATTTACCAAGGCCAACAGTGTGACCTTTGGCCAAAAGGCTAACCAAAGATTCAAGAAAGCTGTGTGTTCCTTCTCTGTCACAGGGCCTTTGGTTTTTAGGTGTTGATTCAGGTATGCGCCCCAGTTCGTGCACTCTGCTTTGGAAGACAGCTTGAAAGGAACTTCAGATAGTCTGTAGGCAAAGGGACTGGTTGATGAGATGTCCAGACCAGTGATCATTATCACGTCCAGAAGGGTTGGAGTCATCGGTCCATGTCCAAAGAGAAAACACTTCAAGGCATCGGACCAAAAGTAGCCGATGGTCTTCAGAAGGTTCTCATCCTTTTCAGGAGGGGATAGAGATAGAGACAGAGCATCGGCTATCCCTATGGACTCCCATGTGGGCTGTTATACCAAGTTACCCAACCCTCGGGAGGGTTCGGCCAGGCACGGAGGCTGTCGGACCAGGAGTCTAGATCTATGTTTTGGCTCACGAATGGAATTCAATTGGCCTCGCAAGAAATTAGATCTACGGGTTTCTCGTAAGAATGAAGCCCGAGATAGAAAGAATTGGGGGAAGAAGGATGCAGCAAGAGGATATCGGAAACCTGATGAAATCCATGAAAGCCAAACTAATCGGAGAAAAGTCATTTAATGGCGCAGGGAATCTCATGATTGCTGCATTAAATTAACAAAGGTTGGAGTTTTACCTTCAGACCAAAGATATTCGCATCGGTGTTCGAAGACTCTGCCATTAGAAACCTTGATGAAGATCAAGGACTTGAGGGATAGATCTAGGGTTGGCGGCGCAAGATCGAGTTTGTGTTCTAAGGCTCAGGTGCGAGTTTTGTGGCTAGGGTTTATGAGCAAAGGGATTTTGGAGAATAACTTGGATTTGGGGAATCTTCAGAGATCTATTTTGGAGAAGGATCTGGATTCAAGCGGAAAATGAAATGAATTGAAGAACTGGTTCGTATCCGGATCGGCATATTTTGAGGAAAGGGACCGATGTGTTGCCATCGGCTCTTAACGGATCGGCTTTTAAACAAGTCACGGTTGAAAAAAGAAGATCTTATTTACAATAGGGAGTAAGTACAAAAGAGGAGCCGATTGCTCCTAGAGCCGATCTATCGGCTTAGTGCTATAGTCTACCACCAGTAGATGCTGGAGGTCTTGCGGCGCTTGGTTGGTGGAGCCGTGCTGACATCGCTATCGCCGCCGCTGCCGTCGTCGTCGCTACCATCATCTCCGCTGCTGTTGCTGGTGAAGCCGCTGTTGTCTTCGGTTTCTTCATCGTCAACAATGTCATCTTCTGATGATCCGCCAAGGAGGAAGTTTCCTGTTACTGAGTCCTCCTCGGTTGAGGAGGAATCGGCTTCTTCTTCCGAAGAAGAGGAGAATTCCTTTTCCCAGGATGCGTCGTCTTCATCATCTTCCTCCAGCTCATCACCAAGGAGTAGAAGGAGGTCTTCGCCGTTGGTCAGGGACTCGTCATCCTCTAACCAAGATTGGAAGTCCCATTCCTCTGCATCCCAATGTAGGGGGCAAGGATTTCGTAAGCGGCTATAGGATCATATTCTGGAGTAGGCTCTCGAGTGGATTCAGATTCAAAGGAGATGACAGAAGAGGCAGAGGAAGATGAAGAATGTGACATTCAGGTACTTAGGGTTAAAACACACTAGATTCTAGTATAAAGTGTGTATGTTTGATTTTATGTATGTGTGCTAAAACTTTAATGCAAAGGCAAAAGGATCTTTTAGTAATTTTGGAAAATATAGGTCCTTAGGTGTAAAATGGGTGAGAATGGGAGGTAAAATAAAAAAATATGAGGATTGTTTTGCAAAAAGGCAAGAACTTAGTTTTAAACCACAAATAGAGGTGAAACTACCCTAGGGATTCAAGTGGAGTGTAGATTTTAAATAGGATTTCTCTGAAGTTTAAAACTTTACCAAGTTTTAAGTGAAATTCAAATCCTTAACTCTTTTGAAATTGAACACTAAAGCAAATTTGTAGGTCTTGATGAGCTCTACACTTTTGCTTTTGGGCACATTTTCATTTGAGCTATGGTTTGAAAGTTAACTCGGCTTTACACTGGAGTCCCTGCACTTTTGGGAAATTGCAGCTAGGTCCCCCTTCGTCTACCTCCAGTCCCCCCTCTCTCTATTTTTCTCTCTGCCCGATCCCGCCGCCCTCGCCGGGCATGTGCCGAGCTCCTGCTGCCCCGCGCCGCCTTTCTCTACACCACGTGCCGCCCCAGCACCCCGCCCGCTGCTTCTTGGCCCGCGTTGGACCTCTCCCTGCTTCTCCACGTCGCGCCGCCGCCGCCCGAGCCTCCACACGTGCCGCCGGCTTGCCAGCAGCTGTTCCCGCGCGCCGTGCCTCTTTCTCAACCTAAAGCACATCCTGGAGCTCCCCACGAACTCACTCTCGCCTTCACGCACTTGCATTTCCGCTGATTTTCTCTTTTCGAGCCCCACACACCGCCTGAACCCCGCCGCTGCCACGGCTCGCCGTCGACAGCCGCCGCTACCACCTGCCAACCTTGATCTAGTGCTCTAACAGCACCGTCGCAACCCACTGAAGCTCACAGGCCTGCCCAATTTCGTTCTCCCGCACCAGATCGACCGGACCAATGCGCCGGTGAGTTCGAGCTTCCGCCGCTGCTCGGCCTCGCCGTCGTCCCGACGATCCACCGCCTCTTAGCCCCGGCCAAGCACACCATTAGCACCACATCACCCCGAGGAAGCTTTCTAGCTACTTCCCCGCCGTTCTCCTGCCCTCCGGCCACTAGAACGCCGTCGCCGTCCCTCGGAGCACTGCCGCCGCCTCTGTTCGCCATCGACCCGCCGCCTCAGCCCTTCTCTTCCGCAACACCGGCCACCCCCGTGACCGCCGTGAGCTCCTAAACCTTTCCCCTCACTTTCCCCTCGCCTCCGGTGAGCTCCCTCGCCGGAATTTGATCGCCACCGATCGGCATCCCTGTGTAGCCTGGCCAAGGACCCAATTGCAAGGATTTAAATCTTTCTAGGGGCCTTTCTGTAGAAAATCAGTACGCCCCTCCAATTCAAATCAGCCAACTTGTAAAATTCATAGGAAAGTATAGAAAAATCTAAAAATGGTCAAACTAGTTTTGTTGTACTCCAGAAATCTAGCTCTACAACTTTTGTTACTGGAGTTCAACTTGAAACAAAATGTATTTAGAGTTATTTTAAAGTTTAGCAAAAAGAGTATCTTGAGTATAACTTTTGCATGTTAGCTCTAATTCTTGTGAATTTTGGTGAGTAATCTGTTTAGGGTATGAGTAAGCTTGTGTAAAAATTTCACTTGCAGTACTAAATCCTAGCTTCAATTGATTTAAACTTATGCAAATCAAGCTTGAAATAGGTTTAAATTTATTCAATCATGTTACTAAGGCTTCCATGCTTAGATCTTTTTACCATGTGATGTTCCGTAATAGAGTAGCTCATAGTAAATCCTTTAGGAATTTATATTACTGTTTTGCCTGAGATTTGAATTTAAACTTGACAATCGAACTTAATTCAAATACTTTAGTTTCTATTCTCAGAAAATTATGAAAAATTCATAGTAAGCTCATCCACTAGGAGTAAGCTTACCCACAAAAATTCAAGATTGTAACCTTTGTGGATTTCAAAACAAAAATTAAATTTGTTAACTTAATTCAATTAATTCAACTAATTGAATTTAGATACCAATAATCAGTTTGTATGTAAATCTCTTGCCTTATGAAATTGTGTGTATCGATTTGTTAGATTGCAATTTTATCGTGAAGTAACCCTCTTAACTCAAAAACCACCCAATTCAAATCATTGCATATCATGTAGAGTCAGGGACACTCGATGACGGAGACTACGAACTAGTCCCGGAAACCGAGCAAGGGATTTCTGAAGATCCTGCGAACGTCGCCGAGGTTATAACTGAAGCCCCGAACCAAGGTTCGGAAGTCTTTGACATTCCCGACCCCAGCCCCGCTCAAGAAGGCAAGCCCCGATGCATAACCCAGTATTTTAAATTACTACACTTATACCGTTTTATATGTATATGTCTATATTATGCATTAAGTTTAGAAGTTGAAATGGAACCCTAGATACATGAATCCTAGGAACCTATGTAGTGTGCCTGAGTCCTTATCGACTAGATGCTCTGCTAATAGGACCGGCAGAAGTCGGGTGATTTCCTGTCACTCGTGCGATATAGGAGTTGAATGTTTACTATTCTGCAATCACTATAAGGATGATGGACGGGGTCATGCGCAGTATCATGACTTGAAGGGTTACCTCATCTATGTTGATAAAAGTTGATAAGGTCATAGTGTGTGGTAGCTGTGGTTAAGCATTTGAAAGTACTAGCCACATGCCGTGAAATATGGAAAACTGTAAGCCTAGTAACCAATCAGCCTGAGAAGTGGACATACCTCCCACCACTTGTAAGTTGGTTTTTCACATGCACCGACGTGCGGGAGTACGTCCCGCCTAGCGGATAGGAGTACAGTCATGTAGTCGCGCTACAGATGTATGTCCTACACATTGGATGTGCGTATGGTCCTACAGTCGCGTGTGGTGGCCCTGATCCACGAGTCTGAATGAAAGGCAAACGGTTGCTTTGGAACGATCATTGGATGTTCCAAGCGTGTGAGTTAGGTTTACCCTTGCAAGGTTTGGAAATTTGATTCAGAATCGTCCGTTTCTCGCGAAGATTGAGACTGCTTATTCCTTCTGCCACATAGAGTAAGAACAGTAACTATTGTTGGAATAATCTTGATGAATGCTAATCTCTACCTTGCTTGCTTAGTGCAGGTGCTTACCTAGAATGGTTAACGCAACTAGAATCTGAAAGCTAAAACATGCAAGCTAGATCATACTCTTTGTTACTTTTAAGCAAAAAGAAAACCAAAGCCTCTCAATCCTCCATGGTCTAGTTATGGGCTAAGTATACCCGATCTCGATTAAGCCTTGCTGAGTATTAGCATACTCAGTCTTGCTAGTCTATTTTTCAGGTATGGCCTGTGAGAACCAAACGGATAGTCCAACCTGGCCTTTCTCTATTCCGTTTGGCTGGTTCGTGGAGTGGGATCCGTCCCCGGCCGGCAATGACCCTCCGGAATGACACCATGTTTCGGGCTGAGCGTGGTGTCAACTTTCGCGACGTGTGTAGTCGCGTGTGAATTTCTTCCGCTACGACTCTGAACAAGCTGTTTAGCTTGTTGTTTTAAAATAATGTTTGTATAAGTTTACTTAAGTCAGAAACAGATTGTAATAATGTTTTAATATTTTTGTAAATTAAAAGTTGATGAGCTATGGTGTGATTGTAAACTTGCCTTCGTGCGAGGTAATCCTACCTCGATCCTGTGTAACCGTGGTTGAATCGGGCGGTGACCCGACAGACCAATGGGTTATTCCGTTTGAAGTGCGTTGAGTTAATATCGCCTGCATTGTGATAACTAGTGCACTTGAGCCGGAATAATTCAGGCGGTTCTGCCACAAAGAAGCCATTACGAGAGGAAGAAAAATCGGGTTAGGTATGGTTGCTAATGGCTGAAGAGAGAAGATGATTAAAAGAAAGTTACCGGGGATAGGTTTATAAAGATGGAGTGGAAGGTGAATCGGCACCATAACAGTTTCCAAGGAGCCCGATGCAGAGCAGTCACATCCCCTGGAAGTTGAAGAGGCACGCTTGTACGGATTTCGGAAGTCGAAGAGATGAGGCGATTAAAAGGGAAATGGTTTCGGAATAATTATTGCCGAAACCAGGGGGCATGTGTTATCACCATAATTAGGCGGGCCAGAAAGGTGGGCTGAGGAATAAGATGGGCTTGAAGTATAGCCATAATGGGCTTGCGAATCGGACCTTATGTAGGTGTTTGAGGCTAAGGTTGGCCGTGTATCTAGATAGGCATGTGTGTTTAAACAGTTTAGATAGAGACAGTTAAGATTTGTGTCTTGTTTAGTTAGGATTGGTTAGGGAAGGCAAGTCTATGGACTATAAATATGTACGTTGGATAAACAATAAGGAAGCAATCATTCACCAACAACTCTCGGCGCATCGCCACCCCTGTTCTAGGGTTTCTCGGGTAAGTGCCGTGCGGCCCCGATCACGCCCTGCATGATTGGGGCAGCATTATCATACTTAGTTATTTACTTTT
Source organism: Panicum hallii (assembly GCF_002211085.1). NCBI lineage: Eukaryota > Viridiplantae > Streptophyta > Magnoliopsida > Poales > Poaceae > Panicum > Panicum hallii. Next base: position 30,978,338 of record NC_038049.1, on the reverse strand, counting down.
TGTATTTCTTGTTCTGAAGCATTGTTGATGGCGAGTAACACTAGTTATCTTAGCGTTTATAAAGTAGCATCGGCTATTTCGTGCGTTAATTGTGCATTGCTTGTTACTTGTAGATGTCCGGTTGTCCCTATACTCGATTTCGGGTATAAGGGCAGTGCCTTGCTCTATTTTTGTTAAGTAGATCCGATCTATTATATTTAGTTTTTGTTCATCGAAGACTTAGTTTAATATCTGCATGATTAGACCCTTCAAACGGGTTGAATGTTCAGGCAGTATGCTTGGTACTTTATAACAGCTTAAAAAGGGATTGTTCCGGGAATCGGCTTTTGGTTGGTTTTTAGGCCTCTATTTAGGTTGTTGTCTCATTACCTTCCATATCTGTTAGGCTCAATTACGTGTAGGATGTTCCGATTATGTAGTGAAAGCTTTAATGTCGTAGATTGGATTAAATTGATGTTTATGGAGAAAGATTTATATCATCATTGGATATATTTGCTACATTCATAGATTCGATCCGGTACTGAGCACAATCGGCTCTTTACAGCCGATACCGGGAATCACCTGATGAGCCGATCACGGCTCGGACTAATGTTTATACGTGTCTGTACATGCAGAAAACTAACACATAACACCTTCCTAATTTGGTACAGGGTCAGGTGGCACGCCTAGTGACCCAGAAACCAGGACGTGTGTTAGATCTCGGGCCGTTGACCGAGGGACCGGGGCCCACCAGCAGCCCCGGGAGCCTCCCGACTCCTCGTTTTGCCTGATGCTGCTCGCCGGCGGGTTTCGACCGACAACAGATCGCCGCACCCAGTGTAGCAGGGGAATCGTATGTGCAATTTTTGAGCTTTCTGGAAAAAAAGTTCACCTTAATCGGAGTTCTGAGCGAAAAGTTATACCCGTTTTAAGGAGGACCCTCCGAATTAGGTTTTTGTGGCGGTGGAAACTGAATTGGATGTGAATCGGTGGATCGGTGGATGGAAATTTTTTTTGTAGATTGAGTTTTTTTAGATGGCAGCGGATGGAAGAAACAAAACTGAACTAAAACAAAGTTAAACCAGCAACCAAACTCAACCTTGGACACGAACTCAGAACTACGGACTCCGAAACTAAATTTTGCAAAAGGCTGAGCGAGGGTTGTTGGTCGGAAAGAGTAAAAAAAATTTGTGGCTTTTTTGTGGACTATAGGATGGAAACAAAATAAATCTAAAGGCACACGTGTATACTTCACGGGCAACCTGATAACTGATACCACTTGATAGGAGGATGAGTCCCGATCTTACGAGAGGTACGGTAAACTTGATTGGTGGAGAACTCGATGTTGATGAACCAAGGCTCCGAACGAACAGAACCTCGCAATCACTACACCACTACTCCATTAGTTATCATCTATGTCATACAGATGACCTCGCCACGAAGGCTTATCCCTGCAAGTGCAATCAAGAACACAAGCAAGAACAGGAGATGCAATCAAACAAACTTGGCTACGAAATGGGGTCTCACAAACCGATGAACAGCAACACTGTTTGATGACAGATTGATTCTAAGCAAAACCAAAACCCTAATGTGCTGATGGCTACTGAATAAAAAGGAGTTAGGGGCGTGCAAGTCCCCTGGACGCAACCCTAATGGGTTCCAACACGGTACACGGGCCAACGGCCCAACAGATGGTGGCACAGCACCGTGACAGATTCTGGATGACCAATTGTTTCGACGATTCCCGTCGACTCAGAAGTAATTTTGGGATAGAACCGGTGACATTGGAAGCTCTATGAAATTCTAGTTCCAACCATATATAGAACATCCAACTCTGACTCCGTATGTGGCCATGGCGTCAATTTTGGTGAAGTCAGGTTCTAGAATCCGAGGTGGAGTCGAAGTCAAGTTGGACCTGGACTCCTCCTTGGTGTGGACGTCCTAGCTCCTCCTCCTTGACTCCTTGGCCTTCTCCAAGTCCTTGCTGGTCCTCTCCATTGTTCCTAATCAATAAAACATGCATGGAACCAAGTTTAAGTTCTGAAAAATAATTAACAAGGTTAGAACATACCTGGAGATCCAACTGTCGTGCACGTGCTCTAGTAGTGATCGGTCCTTGCATTGTATGCAAATGAGAGATGTCCTCATCACTTAGCGGGAGCATAGGCATACAAACAAGTTCCTAATGGAATAAACCAGGTTAGCAAGGGTTAAAAAAGCATATGGTTAGAACTAGACTTGAGTCTCCAGCAACGGGAACACTACCTAGCTTTGTCTGCCAGCAAGCTGAGATAGCTCTTTAGACTCCTACACCATACCCGAATGTGGAGGAGTGCACAAACCACGCCTAAATGTGGCAGACGAATAGGGTAGTCACCATCTGCCGCCTATCCTTAGAACACCGTGGAGTATGGTCACATTCGATGGATCCCGTCATACCCGAGCACCACGCTTGTGTATACGGAACCTGCTCCAGTCTCTTGGGGTCTCCCACCCTGCGGATGGACAAGTAAAGAACTAGAGCAAGCCCAAGGGGCACACAAAACTGTTGCTTTAGCATAGATTTCTAGTCTAAGCCTATGAATTGCATAAATTAAAGAAGCACATATCACGGTATACTACCAAGATAGCATAACAACCATGAAGATACTCTGAATTATAGATATATACCTGACAAGTATAATACAAAGGCATACCAGAGGCCGAGGATCGCTCAATGACCCTGAGGATGACTTGGATTCACTAAAGAGAAGAACTAGCCTAGCTCAACTATCCTAAGGATTACAAATCACAAGAGTAGAGAGAGGGGGAGAGACTTCAATGTGGTGTGTGTTGAGAAAGAGGGGGGAGGCCTCCTTTTATAGCTTGAGAGGTCAGTTCCCGCCATCGCTTGGTATGGAAACTTTGGCCACCGCCTTCAAGAAGATAAGGACGATCCTCCCACCAAATATCAGGAGGCCAGGAAGGCTGCGAGATTCGGCCGAACCTGGGGTTTGGCCAACGCCAGGTGGTGCCTCCCCAGCTTTGCCTTCCTCTGGCTGGCTGGCATGTGGGCCCTAGTGATGATCCTTGGTGATTCTTGCCCTGGTAAGGCGGTTTGTTCTGCTAGGTGGGCCCTCTTATCTTTGGGTAATTGTAGGATACGATCTTTTATGCATTTCACCTGCGTTTTGCATATGTTTCTCTCTTATCGTGAACTTGTGCTCCAGAAATCAAATAATTGCCAATACATGTGGAACTAGGTTATTGTAAATGAAATATGTGAGTAGAGTGTATAGCTTTCATTTATTTGTGAGTATGGTTGATGGTCAATTTGGCATTTAAGGACCATCAACATCAACCATAGGAGACATGTACAGTAGGTGGAACATGCTGATTCATTTTGTTTTTCTTTAAGTTTGATTTTAGTGAGTCAAATTTAAAATCCATTCAAACTCATGAATCAAGGAGAGTAGAGAGGTAGAGGGTGCACATACCATCACTCTTGAAGAAGATGAGGATCAAGGCGGACCAGTGGTGATTCGGCCAAACCACGGGGGCGGCCGACTTGCTCTGGTGCCTCGCCTTCTTGTCATGTAGGTGCAGTCAATGTTGTACAATTCCTTTGTGAGAGATCTCGAGTGTGTATAATGATGATGATGATGATGAACATGAGAGATCTCCCCCCCACTTGTGCTTGTACCTGGTGCTTTTTTCAAACAAAAGATGGAAACAAAAGGGACTCTACTAGTTCAAGAACTAGGGGGGCTTACCTATAAGAGAGTAAGAGAACAACTTCAACTTGAGGGTATCTTGTATCATGGCTTCAATGGCAAAGCATGAACACAACCGGTCGAAATCAAATAGATGGTAGTATGGGTTTTCACTTTCTAACCTGAGAAGGAAGGTTTTCAAACCAAAGCAATAAGGTCGGGAAGAAGGTCACAGCCGGATGTAAGGATTAGTTGTGTAGAGGGTGGTGGCTCTAAGAACTCCCCCCTCGGGGTAGAGAGGCTTTCAAATGATGGCTTCTCCATGAATAGCGGGGGTAAATATAGAAGGAAAGAAAAACAAAACATACAAGTATGACTAGGTATGAAGAAAGATACAACAACCGTTCCCTGGCAATGGCGCCAGAAAGCTTGTTGGGTATTTTAGAGATATGCGAATAAATCCGCAAGCACATAGATACTATTGTAGCTTTCACCTCAGAGTATTTCAAGGGTATCGAATCCAAAGGAACGTGTGTACAAACTTCTAATTTAGTCAGTCCAAGGACACACCAAGATAGGTGGCAAGGTTGCAGAGGATTTCTAAGCTAGCACTATAGGTGAGTTAAAGGTCGATCTGTTGGGCAAAATACTCTTCAGGCACCGGCTTACCCCTGAATGGTCAGGCTACTCTGGCCAACGACTCTACGCTATATCCGAATGTGGAAGATTATAAAGGACCAATAGGATTGTCGCCACCTATGGCCTACCTCTAGCAATCCATGGGATATAAGGCAGACGAAGAATAACCCTTAGCCTAGACACCACGTCTACGCTACTGATTACTACCGCAGTCTAACTACATCTAATATCCCATAGCAAACTACAACACTCTATATAAATATAGACCGTCGAACCCGCAAGTAAGAGAACTGATCTCACTCAAATATGAATGCTACTATTGTATACTATAGACATACAAAAGAGCACTCAAGCATTTACTATGATAGAAAGGGTATATGACAAGCATACAAGCATGTAAACCAAGCATATAAACGTAGCAAGGGAATAAGACTATTCATGCAACCAAGTATAACACTATAAGAAGGAATCACAAATGCTTACTTAACTACTAAGAATGTAGCAGCATCCGTAGAGTACAAGCTGGGAGGAGAGTGCCGACACTCTCTCCCTAATCTGAGGACAAGCTTGGCAATGCTTTACATTTGGAATGAGGATCTAAGCTCTCTTGGATGGTGTTGTTGGTGTCCTCAAATGAACCCCTCCCCTACTATTTATATAGGGGAGGTGTCTTGAGAGAGTGGAGTTCCTCCAAGCAACTCAAGGGAATCTCGTTCTCCATCTCCTCTCCTTGTGCTACCTAGCACTATCTGACACAGTAACTTCACGGCGAAGCGGTCATAACCGCCTTTGGGATGTCACGAGGAACCAACATGTGGAAGATGGGCTTGAGGGGCCACTAGAGTGGTTTGGCCGACCCTGGTTAGCTCCCCTCATGCTGCCTTTCGTATTCGTGCTGCCTTTCATATGGGACACTGCTAGGTGGGTCCCCAAGTGGGTACATGGTGATTGGCACTCCTCCAAACACCCCTCACTCTCTCCCTAATCTGAGGACAAGCTTGGCAATGCTTTACATTTGGAATGAGGATCTAAGCTCTCTTGGATGGTGTTGTTGGTGTCCTCAAATGAACCCCTCCCCTACTATTTATATAGGGGAGGTGTCTTGGGAGAGTGGAGTTCCTCCAAGCAACTCAAGGGAATCTCGTTCTCCATCTCCTCTCCTCCAAGCACTGTCTGACACAGTAACTTCACAGCGAAGCGGTCATAACCGCCTTTGGGATGTCACGAGGAACCAACATGTGGAAGATGGGCTTGAGGGGCCACTAGAGTGGTTTGGCCGACCCTGGTTAGCTCCCCTCGTGCTGCCTTTCGTATTCGTGCTGCCTTTCATATGGGACACTGCTAGGTGGGTCCCCAAGTGGGTACATGGTGATTGGCAGTAAGTTTAGGAAGTTTAACCCCTGATATGGGCCCTTCAATCACTGTGCTTGCTCCTGATTGGTTGAGGGTATATTTCCTTGCTCTTTGAGGTGTGTTTTCTCCCTTAACGGACCTGCATACAAATATTCACCAACAGTTATGGAATTCGTTAGTAATAACTCCTACCACTACTGTTGATGTTCTAGATTTTGTACTTAAGAGTGGTCCTCAGCCACGCCGAGTCAGAGCGTGGCTTTCGCTCTCCGGATCGGTACCACGCCGGCAGCCAAGATGACTTGGATGGCTTCTCTACCTTTTTTCACTTAGCTCCGAGACATTCGATGGCCTTCTAACTTTGAACAAGTCAACATTGAAAAGTCCGATGGTGACTCCAATCCCAAGACATGGTCATCCACTTACTCCTTCATGATCCGAGCAGCCAACGGCACTAACGACATGATGGCAGCCTACTTCCTAGTGATGATAAGTAAACAGGCCTAGAGCTAGCTAGAAGGACTTCCCGCGAGATCCGTCAACAACTGGTAGGATCTGTGCAACACCTTCATGCAACATTACCATGTGGCGTGCTAGGCCTCAAGAACAAATGGGATCTAGCAGTGTAACCCAGCATCCCACGGAATCCATTCGCTATTACAACAAGAGGTACTTCACAAACTGCAACACCATCGCAGATGTGGACAACCCCGACATTATACACTACATTCACAAAGACCACCACAACATTGAGCTATGCGGCAAGATGTTCGAGAGCAATCCAAAGACGGATGCCGAAATAGAGATGGTGGTCAACAAGCAGGCCGACAAGGAGGATGCTGAAGAAGCGCATCGCAGGCACAAGGAACCCTCAAGTTAGTGTGAACATTCGGAGCATCTTGTCTGAGCAACACATATATAACGATGCAAGTTGATTCTTCCTAAGGTGAAACATCCAAAATTTTGATCCACTCATTTCATGAATGAAATTACGCATCTCCTTAATTCAAATTGTAATTATTTTCTTGCCAAGCAACTGCAACTGCATATTTGTACTGACCTATATGTAGGAGCGTGCCTAGTAACTCACTATGGTGAATTGCATATTTGCTATTCACTATTCCAACCTTTCAGTTCATATGAATTTTTATGATAAATGTATATTCCTCTACGCACACTAGAGCCATTTCAAGAGCTTTGCACACACATAGATCATCTTCGGCAAACTTATGTGTTCACTTAGCCTTTAGAAGTTGCTCAGAGTTTGTTCCCTTATTGAGAGCTATGAAGGGGCTCACGTTCAAACATTCCTAGAGAATAAAAGGTAGACGTAAAAGCTAGTTTCTTCAAGCAAATGGTGCGGCTTTATGTTTCTAGTTAGAATCAAAGCTGCACCTATATGTCTCCATATTCCAGCCTAACCCATGTAATCGTGATGACGTGATCATCTGGTAGCAGGACAAATTGACAAGAACGAAGTACAATTTAGTCTTTCAAATAAATAATTGAATTGCTAACAAATTAATCATGGAGTTGTTAGATCCATGGATCAACTTCTTGTATCCGTGGATCGACTACTTATATCCGTGGATCCACTATTGCGTTATAGGATCGGGTGATGTCGTGTGGATCTAAACAAGTCGAGATAACATGAGAGAGAGAGAGAGGAGAAGGGGCACTAGGGATCATACCGTCGTGGCCCTGCATTGCGGGAGCAGCTGAGGGACCCGCCATCGTCTCGGGTGGCGGTGATGCTTGAGGTAGTCGAGGCTCGGTGTAGGTCTCGGCGTCCTTCGGGTGGCCACGGGGAAAACGCGGGGACGATGTGGCGTCGTCGATGAAGGCGGCGGTGAGTCTTCCTGCCGCTACTGCGCTTCCACTAGATCAGCTAGGGTTTTAGACTGTCGGTGGTGTGGCGGCGGCACGGTGAACCTCGTGTCATGTGCCGCTGGCCCCCACCTCCTCTTTATAAGACAGTGCGATGGGGCCCACCAGCTACAAACGGGCTGGAGCGCCCCCGATCAGGGCGCGTGTGAGAGGAGGCCCATCGGGCCCGTTGGGGTCCGTTGGGCTCTAGGAGATTAATCCAACAGTCTCCCCCTTGATCTCACCCTGTACTTTTCTTTTTCTTTCCATTTACTTTTTCTCGTTTCATCATGGATTTGTGCATAGAGCATGCCTCATCATCACGGTTATCTGCCGATAGACTTAACAGCTACAATACATGCCTCCACTCAGAAATAGATTCTTTAACCTTTTTGGGCCCTTATAGTCCGAAGATTACAGGCTATCCCTTAGCCCCATGCCGACTACGTGTTCCTTGAACATGCTGGGTGGTAAGCCTTTCGTTAATGGATCCGCAAGCATCTTTACTGTGCTTATATACTCGACACTTATAATCTGATCTCGGACTTTATCTTTCACAACATAATACTTTATGTCAATGTGTTTGGCAGCGCCACTTGTCTTGTTGTTGCGTGCATACATTACTGCAGGCTCATTGTCGCAGTACAACTTTAGTGGTCTAGATATATCATCAATCATTTTCAGACCGGGTATAAACTTTTTAAGCCAGTTCAACTGCCCCGTAGCCTCATAACATGCAACAAACTCGGCATACATTGTGGATGATGTAGTGATGGTTTGTTTGCAACTCTTCCAGGATATTGCTCCCCCGGCGAGGGTGAACACATACACAGACGTGGATTTTCTGTCATCTCCTGCATAATCGGAGTCTGAGTATCCTACGATACGCAGAGATTCTGTTTTTCTGTATGTCAACATGAGGCCTTTTGTTCCTTGCAAATAGCGCAGAACTTTCTTTACTAACTTCCAATGTTCTGGTCCTGAATTACCCTGGAATCTGCCAAGCAACCTGGTAACATAAGCTATATCAGGGCGTGTGCACACTTGTGCATACTGTAAGCTTCCCACAGCTAAAGCATATGGTGCCATCTTCATCTGATCAATTTCATATTGATTCTTGGGATATTGAAATTCTCCATATCTGTCACCCTTAACTATAGGTGCAGGTGAGGCACTGCATTTATGCATACTAAATTTCTTTAGAACATTTTCTATGTATGTCTTTTGGGACAGTCCTAATACCCCTTTCACTCTGTCTCGATGAATCTCGATTCCTAAAATGAATCTTCCTTCACCAAGATCTTTCATCTCAAAATGTGAGGACAAGAACCTTTTCGTTTCTAGTAACAGACTGACATCACTACTGCCAGTAGGATGTCATCCACATACAGGATTAGAAAGATATACTTCCCATTCTTGAACTTTACGTAAACGCAATTGTCCTCAACATTTTCTTTAAACCCGAATTCTTTTATTATTTTATCAAACTTCAAGTACCACTGTCTTGAAGCTTGCTTTAGCCCATAAATTGATTGCTTTAGACGGCATCCCAACTTTTCTTTACCTTCCATGACAAAATCTTTCGGTTGTGCCATGTAGACGGTTTCATCCAGATCCCCATTTAGGAATGCTGTCTTCACATCCATCTGATGTAATTCTAAATCACAATGAGCCACAAGGGCCAATATAATTCTGAAAGAATCTTTACATGAGACTGGAGAAAAAGTCTCATTGTAATCAATCCCTTCTCTTTGTGTGTAGCCTTTTGCCACGAGTCGTGCTTTAAATTTGTCTATATTCCCTTGGGAGTCATATTTGGTTTTGTAGACCCATTTGCAGCCTACTGTCTTGGCTCCTTTAGGAATTTCCTCTAAGTCCTAAACTTCGTTGGTACTCATCGATTTGATTTCATCTTCTATGGCATCAAGCTATTTGGATGAATATTCACTTCTCATGGCTTCTTCAAATGAGGTGGGATCATCCTCCATTTGAACTTCTTCGCTATTATAGACTTCATAGTCGTTAGGAATAGCGGACTTCCTTGTTCTTTGAGGTCTCCCATAGGCCTGAGCCTGTGGTGCCTTGTCTATTTGGGGCTGCTGTTGCTCCCCTTCTTGTGTGGCAACAGGTTCTTCAGGAGCCTGATGGATAGGTTCCACGTCCTCATTCATTGTTACCACAGGAGGAGCCACTGCAGGTGTTGGCATCACAGTGACTTGCACGGGCGGTGCAGTTATGGCGGGCAGCGAGAAGAAAGGTTCTTGAATCACATGATTGGGTGTATACACCCGCTTCTCCTCAAGATAAATCTTCCTAACTGACCTGCTCCCCCGGATCATTTAATCTTCAAGGAAGACTGCGTGTCTCATTTCTACAAATTTTGTGAATCTGTCTGGGCAATAGAAATGAAACCCTTTGACCTTTCTGGATAGCCAATGAAATGGCAAGATACTATTTTGGGGTCTAGTTTCGCAATAGTCGGGTTAAATACTTTTGCCTCAGCAGGACTCCCCCACACCTGCAGGTGATTCACTGAGGGTACTCTTCGTGTCCACATCTCATACTATGTTTTCGGCACCGATTTACTGGGAACTCTGTTGAGAATATGAATGGCGGTTTTCAAAGCCTCCATCCATAAACTCACTGGCAATGTAGAATAGCTGATCATACTTCACACCATATCCATCAGGGTACGATTACGTCTTTCAGCCACTCCGTTCTGCTGAGGTTCGCCCGGCATTGAATACTGGGCAACTATGCCTTGCTCCATCAGGAACTTTGCAAAAGGTCCTGGAACTTGGCCATATGGGATATGTCGACCGTAGTATTCCCCTCCACGATTGGATCTTATGATTTTAATATTTAAATCATGTTGATTTTCTACTTCAGCCTTGAATATTTTAAATTTATCCAAAGCTTCAGTTCTTTCTTTAATCGGGTAAATGTATCCATAGCGGGAATAATCATCTGTGAATGTTATGAACGAGTCATAACCATCCACACTTTTTACATGGAACGGACCACAGATGTCTGTGTGAATTATCTCTAATACACCTGTGCTCCTTTTGACATTTTTCTTTATTTTCTTTACGAATTTTCCTTTTATGCATTCAATGCATTGTTCTAAGTCAAAAAACTCTAATGGAGGAAGAATATCATTTTTAACTAATCTTTCTATTCTCCCCCTCGAAATATGGCCTAAACGACAGTGCCATAATTTCAACGACGCATCATGAGTTCTTTGTCGTTTTCTATTCGCTAGTGTAGACGAGAATACATCCACATTGTTATCGCATACGGAATTCACAGTTTCACGCAACGATATCAAATAAAGATCGTTTCTTCTGAATGCAATGAAAATAACTGTATCATTACATTCTATTAAACACCTGCCATCTCCAAAAAGACAGGTATAACCATTTTTGTCCAGGCAAGACACACTAATTAAGTTCCTTTGTAAAGAAGGTACATATAAAATATCTCTAAGAATCATGATGAAGCCAGTGCCGAGTTCTAAGTGAACATCACCCACTGGTTCAACATTGGCCTCGGCTCCGTTGGCAACTTTAATTTGCCTTTCGCTTCTTTGAGTGGTTCTCGTCGAACGGAATCTCTGCAATAAATTTACAACATGAATAGTTGCTCCTGAATCAATCCACCGAGTGGTTTTGGAATAATCTATATATAGGGATTCGTTTACAAACGAAATAATATTCTCACCTTTCTTTTCCATGATCATCTTTAAGTACCTGTGACAGTTTTTCTTGTAATGTCCCCTTTCTTTGCAGTAGAGACATTGGTCCTTCTCTACTAGAACCTGTCCATCTTGAGGTCTGTGTTGAAGCTGATGAGAGCCTTTTCCTTTAGAGGAGGAAGAAGAAAAATTGCCTTTGAAGTTGGCATTCCTTTTCCTGTTCACATAGTTGAGAGATCCGCTGTTGGCGGACTTTATCCTCTCCTCCTCCTGGACACACATTGCAACGGTCTTTTCTACATCCCAAGTGTGTGGTTGGGTGTTATAGTTGACAACAAAAGTATCAAACTCTTTAGGCAACGAGGCAAAAACCAAATGTACTATGTGATCCTCCTTAAAGGCCAGGTCCAATGATTTAAGCTTGTTGTTCTGGTTGACCATACGATGAATGTGCTCTCTGATGCCACTTCCATTGTATCTTTCTGAAATTAGTTGTTTGATCAACTGGGTAGCATAAGTCTTTGAAGAGCCATTGTACTGGTTCTTTAATTTCTCAAGATACTCTGTGACAGTGGCACAATCAATTGAGCCCATAATTGCAGGCTCAATAGTGTTCTTACAAACTGCCAAGCATTTCTTGTTGGCAGGGAACCATTTAGCATAAAGCTTCTCATAATCTGCTTTTGCTTTCTTATAAGAAAGCTCTGTTTGCTTCCAAGAAGCATCTGTGTCTGTGTCCTCCCTCACAGGAATCACAGGCTCTGTGGGAGTTGGTGTAGCTAGGACCCAATCCAGTTCACCCATAATGAAATACAGGTCTAGTTTTCTGTACTATTCATGGTAATTGTCGCCCTTTAAGATAGGAAAATCATTGATGGAAAACATCATTGATAACCCTCCTGAAAAATATTCATGAGTGGTGAGAACATTAAAATAAGTTCGAATATATTGTTGCATATTTTAAAATCAACGTTGGTCAAAATTTAAAACATGCAATAACTTTTTGTATTAAGTCTAAAACACCGTTGGGCTGAATTTTATTTAATACATGAAAAATATCTATCAAGAAGATAATAGCATAATAATTGCAATATTGTCATTGTCAATGTTGGTAAAAAAATAACAATATTACAATTCAAAATAATCTATTTGTCTTGAAATTTTAAATTCTCTCGTTGGTTCAAATTCAAATAACAAGACAAGCAATCAATAGAAAATTAATCTATTTAATCTTTGCAGCGGAAAAATAAATTCTATCAAAATTATGTCTAATTTTATCTTTTAGAAGCATTGCATCAAAGTTCAATCAAATTTGAATTTGAAATGCATCAAATTCATTGAAATTCTATCGAAAAGGTGCTTCTAAAAAAGAAAAAATGGTTCACTATGCATCTTTGGAAGTCAGCCCACCGGCCTTGTTCTGTGCGCGGCAGCCCAGCTTAAAACAGGCCCGCGCGCGCGGCGGCCTGTGGCAGCGGCCCGTTAAGGGCCGGACTGTGAGCTCGCGCGCGCGCTCACTGCTGGGCGGAAGGCAACCTTGGCCTGGGCCAGGAAAGCGTCGTCCCGCCTGGGCTGAAAGAAGCTCGTGAGGCACGGGTCGATCTCGACCGTCGATCAAAAATGAACGGCCGCGCACGCTTCTCGGCGGAACAACAAGCCCCGTCGATCGCTCGCGTTAACCCTAGCGCATTCCTCTCTCCCGGCGCCTCCGTCTTCTCCACCCGAGCGATCGAGAGCGGCGGCGACAGGCGGTGTACAGCGCCACAGTGAGCCCCCTCGCCGGCGCGCGCGTCCACCGCAAGGTGAGCGCGCCGCCGTTGAGCGGCATCACCGTGGTGCCTAGATCCGGCGCGCGGCGAGCGGCACGGCGGCGGCTCGTGCGGCCTCTGTCCGCGCTCGGCCCATGGCCTCGCGAGGTCGGGTCGACGTGCTGGCATCCTGAATGCGTCAACGGTGGACGGCACAAGGAGAGAAGAGGTAAGTCCTCCCCTTTTCCGCCATTCCCTTTTCTGTTTGTCTAGGGTTAGGGTTTCTATGGGTTCTTTTCTTTATTTTCTGTGATCTTCCCAATCTCTAATCAACGCGAGCAGGATTAGGCGTCTGATACCATTGTTAGATCCATGGATCGACTTCTTATATTCGTGGATCAACTACTTATATCCGTGGATCCACTATCATGTTATAGGATCGGGTGATGTCGTGTGGATCTAAACAAGTCAAGATAACGTGAGGGAGAGAGGAGAAGGGGCACTAGGGATCATACCGTCATGGACCTGCATTGCGGGAGCAGTTAAGGGACCCACCATCGTCTCGGGTGGTGGTGATGCTTGAGGTAGTCGAGGCTCGATGTAGGTCTCGGCGTCCTTCGGGTGGCAACGGGGAAAACGCGGGGACGATGTGGCGTCGTCGATGAAGGCGGCGGTGAGTCTTCCCGCCGCTACTGCGTTTCCACTAGATTGGCTAGGGTTTTAGACTGTCGGTGGTGTGGCAGCGGCACGGTGAACCTCGTGTCATGTGCCGCTGGCCCCCACCTCCTCTTTATAGCGCAGTGCGATGGGGGCCCACCAGCTACGAACGGGCTGGAGCGTCCCCGATCAGGGCGCGTGTGAGAGGAGGCCCATCGGGTCCATTGGGGTCCGATGGGCTCTGGGAGATCAATCCAACAGGAGCAATTCAGCCACGTATCTGCACTGCAGCTTGCATTGTGTTTGGCGTTGGATGTGCCTGCGATATTCCAATCGGGAAACTAGCAGGTCATTCCAATCGGCAGTTGGCCAGTTGGGCTTGTACTTAACCTAGTGTTTGGGGACCCGGTGCGGTCAGCCGACTTATATACGGACCTGCCTCCTCGGAGCTCTTCCATCATCAGGGCAGGGAATGTGGCCTACCTAACGGCTTTCTATTCCTGTTGTCTCCTAATCACTAACTGGACTAAATTGGAAAGCATGTACCAGTTTGAGATTGCCAGGCACGGGCTCGTGGCGTGCATCCACGTGGTGCTTCAAAGGATGTAGGACGTCGGGCGCTGGTGGCAGCAGGCGGATGCAGTGCAGCAGTTGAGGCGTCTCTGACGGCTAGCTTTCTAGTCGCCCTGACCTCGTGCGTCCCATGGCGGGGGCGTTCAAACCTTTCTACCTCGTGCAGTCCTTCATGGGCACTAGGAGCTTAGACGCCTACGTGCCTCTCTTCAGACGGAACATGGAGAATTATTTTAAAAAAAGGGTTAAAAAATATTAAATTCGAAAAAGGGGTGCCGTTTTGGAAATTTTCGAAAAATGGGTGCCTCCCGCTCGATCAACGGGCGGGAGGCGTGGGGCCGGAGACCTCCCGCCCATCCAACGGGCGGGAGGTCCCACAATTTTTCCGAGGCCCCTAAGGCATCCCGCACGCCCAACGGGCGGGAGGTTCCCATTATTTCTTATTTTTTGTTCGAATTTATGTTTTACAAACTATTTAAAATTCATACTTTTTCAAATACAAGATTTATTCGTCATACTCTTTTGTATACATATAAAATTTTAATTCAATTTTACGAAGAAGATTACTGTATCTAAAACTCGTATGAAGATGGTTAAACGATAACGTTTTGCAACGTAGAATCCAAATATTACGATAGTACGATACATCAACCCATTAAAAATAAAATAGTATCATACAAAAAATAGTTTAAATATATAGAGTCCACCGAATCAGGAGTATCTACTCCATCTGTCTCGGTCCTCATGCTCTCTTGGTCCTCCCCCCTAGTCCTAGGCCATCGGCGTATGTGCCCCTCCGAGTACGTGAGTGCATCTGGAGCACGGTGAGGACGAGGCGGAGGAGGCGCCGGCGTGAACGGGTCATCCTGGGACTGTGGAGCTAGAGCATCATACGTTTGGGAGGCACCAATGATGTCAGGCCCGGCGACGCCGCCCTTCAACTCTGACAAACTGACGGAGCCGCCGTCCTAACCCTCCCAGTCCGGCACACCGAACAAACCACCATGTGCAGGAGCTCCCATCGACCAAGCATGCTGAGTATAGCCTTGAGAAAACGGAGCAGCTGGCATTGAACCCGATGGGAGAGACATTCATGGAGCATAGGCACCAAACGTCTGAGGCTCCATTCTTGCAGGAGGAGGCCCCATTGCCGTCGAGTGCATGACTATAAAAACAAACAAAATTATTCGCGTAAATCAAAGTTGATCGAAATGGCAATTATAAAGGACTTACAGCTCAAACTGGCGGCAGTACCGCTGGACGCTGCGTGCGGTGCTGCAGAGGTCGATGGGCCAGCTATGTACACGTGGGCGGACGCATGAGATAAACTGGAGGCCCGCACGTCGTCTCTGCTGCAACACGTCAGTGCACGTAACGCTCGCATCAAGTTGTCATGAATCCGATGAAAGCTCTCTTTGTACCGTGCGTCCGGTACACGTACTCCACGTTCAAACAACGTGATCTGAGATGCAGCTTCAACCTCCGCGCAGTTGATGAGATCGATCTGCATGAGTAATGGGAAGCAGAGTAATATTGTTATCTATTTTTTAAAAAAATATTTAATAATTGAAGTTGCGAAAGACGCGGCGCCTGATCATGGTACAAGGGATACGTGTCCGAGATGGTCGGCGGGTGCTGATGCTCCGCGTCATCAATACGTGAAAGAGTGACGTACGGACGCGTGCGAGTGAGGTACCAGCGGATGTATGCGCCGTAAGACGCCTCTGTGTGTGGCTGCGGCTCGTCCCACACATCGTCAGGTGTGTCTAGCCACCCTACTACGTACTCCTGCAGCTTGACAACCCAGTTGACTTCGTTGGCATGATATCCCCTGCGCGAATATTTGTTGCAAACATTTGGAAGACAATATTATTTCATGATAACGGTTATATAATTAATAGAAAATGAGTTATCACAAACTTACTCGTGTACGCTGCGCGGCACGGCCTGGAACGCTCGGGTAGGAGAGGGAAGTGCCGTCGTCGCCTGAACTGCCTCATCACTCGCTCAACGCAGTACGACTCCATGATAATATCGAACACTAGGTTCGCCTTTGTGAGCCAGTACGCCTCGTCACGCGTGCAGAGGGAGGACAACCCGTGCGGCGCACGTGTCTAGACAGCCGCACCGGTGTACGGGGTCCAGATGACATCCTGTGGCCGCAACCGATCAAATTCGGACACGAACTGAGGGTATGCTTTTCGGACCTGCCGATGTGCCTAGCTCATCTGCAAAATTACACAACTGCGTCGGTACTCTGCATATACAGAAATGTACAACAGTAAATTAAAGAGCTTAATCATCGATCGGTCCAAAGCGAACCTATCGTGGGGCTGTCCTCGTGCCACAGCCCATACATCACGATCGGATTAGTCTCCTCGCTGATTAGGGAGGCGTGCTATGGTGAATCGCTCGTACAACCATAGCTGTAGTAGAAGTGGACAGCCTGTGATGACGGCGGTCCTCTCCGTCTTCAAACAGGCCTGGCAAAGGCCTCGGTACGTGGCAGCAAGCACTGCCGATCCCTAGCTCCACCCAGGTACCTGGCCCGGCTCCGCATCCACATAGTTGCCGCTAGAGTTGCAGAAAAGAGCCCAGCCGAACAACCACAATAGATATACCTCCAGGCAGCGCGACACCTCGTACTGCCCAGCCAGAGGGTGGAGATCCTGAGCCTGAAATATATTTGTTCAATGCTTAGAGGTAGTCACATATGATTCAATTAAATTAATTAAAAATAATTGTACGTACCTATATTGTATTACCCAACCCTTGGCGGGGCTGGGCGCGTCAGGTACGTCCAAAAAATATGGCGGGTTCACTGGAGCAAACCACTCCTGAAGCTCCGCCCTCCAGGTAGGTAGCACGGCAACCGGGCCAACAGCTTCACCCGCAATGGGAAGCCCGAGCAGGTACGACACGTCCTGCAATGTGGGGGCCATCTCCCCGCACGGCAAGTAGAACGTGTGCGTCTCCAGACACCACCTGTCCGCCAACGCCGCAAGTAGAGAGCGGTCGAGCTGCATCCGCTTCTTGGCGCCACCGTCTTGGTCGTCGCCGGCCTGAAGCATACGTGCGAGTGGCAGCAAACCAGCCTCATGTAACCTGTATATTTTGCATTATGGTTACAATTGTCAAACAAACAATACATTCATTCCATAAAAAAATACAAAGTATCACCTGTCAAGCCAGCGGTCGTCCAGGTGCAACAACTCCTTTGCTACACGAGGGCGCAACTCGTGAAACTGCTACCCCTCCACCGCTGCCAGGTACGACCTATGCCGTTCGTCGGTGTTCGCGTCATGGAGCTCCGGTGTCTACGCCATATCTGCATAAAAAATATAACTACCCTAACAAATATTTCTAAAAAATAATTAAAAATACTAAAAACTATTCAAAATATAACTACCCTAACAAATATTTCTAAAAACTATTGAAAATACTAAAAACTATTCAAAATATAACTACTCTAAGAAATAGTTCTAAAAACTATTCAAAATACTAAAATCTATTCAAAATATAACTACCCTAAGAAATATTTATAAAAATAATTGAAAATACTAAAAACTATTCAAAATATAACTCCCTAAGAAATATTTCTAAAAATAATTAAAAATACTAAAAACTATTCAAAATATAACTACCCTAAGAAATATTTCTAAAAACTATTGAAAATACTAAAAACTATTCAAAATATAACTACCCTGAGAAATAGTTCTAAAAACTATTCAAAATACTGAAAACTATTCAAAATATAACTACCCTAAGAAATATTCCTAAAAACTATTGAAAATACTAAAAACTATTCAAAATATAACTACCCTAAGAAATATTTCTTAGATTATAGTTATTTTTAAGTAATTATACGACTGGAACGAGAATATACCTCCAAACCGACGTATGAACAGGGCTTCGCCGCTTCCTCTCCTCTCTTCCTCTCCTCCCTTTCTTTTTTTTTCCTGATTTTTGCTGAATAATATGGGAATTTGGGGGTAGGTGGGGGCTTATATAGTGTGGGTGGAACGGCCCGTTGGACGGGCGGGATGCTGCCGCGGCCACGTCAAGGGCCTCTTCGCGAATAAAAAGAGTTTCTTATTCGCGAAGAGGCTCTCGGGAGGGGTCTGGAAAAAATTTTGGGACCTCCCGTCCGTTGGATGGGCGGGAGGTCTCCGGCCCCACGCCTTCCGCCCGTTGATCGGACGGAAGGCACCCATTTTTTGAAAATTTACAAAATGGTACCCCTTTTCAAATTTAATATTTTTTAACTCTTTTTTTTTAAAAAATTCGAATATGGACGCCTCCAAGAAGTGCCTGTACATGGGCTACGAAATGGGCCGGGAGGGCCCTGCTCTGCTGCTGCGGCAGTCGTGGACTAGAGTCGTATTGGTTAATTGATGGGCTAACCAATATGGAAGGATGCCTAATAAAAAACTTAGATTGTAGTTCTTATATTGATTTTGTAAACGTATTGGGATTTATAATTCAATCCGAATTCAAGTATCACTCAGACAAACAAGCACATAACACGATTATAAAGTTCTTAAATTTGTGGAATTAAATTTGACTTCTAATTATGAGGAGTTAGCAACACTGGAATCAAAACTTTAAGTTCATGCATATATTATTGGATGTTTAAAAATTCGGATTTTCACATCATAAATTAAATCAATATTTAAAAGTTTTACGTGTGGCTTATTAAAATATATACTTAACAAACATGTTAGTCAGATTAAATTTATTATTATATATCTCCAAAATCACAATATTTCCAAACAAGAGCCATAATTTCTACACCATGATAATTCATTTCGAGCACTACTACACAAACTATCATTGGTCTACGTTAGTTCCGAATCTAATGGCTAGGTGGACATAATTTTTAGTCTCGGGTGATGGTTCCACCCGGGACTAACGAACCCCTATTAATCCCAGTGTACTCATCACCCATGACTGATGAGTAGGACACTTTTAGTCCCGGGTGGTGGCTACACCCGAAACTAATAAAACTCTTTAGTCCCGGGTGAAATTATCACCCGAGACTATAGGTGGTGAACCCGGAGCTCCGATTATTTCAAGTGTAGTGCATGTAGCTTCTGTCCTTATCTTCCCAACTCGCTCCATTGTCCTCTCATCTCTCTCACCCCTTCCTTATCCTCTCCTCTTATCGTAGCCTCTCTCTCCCCCTCCTGTATAGCTCTCTGATGGCCAGGCGGGCACAGCGGGGGCTGGCCTGGCCGCCGCCGGCAGGGCGTGCGGGTCCGGCCTGGCCGCTGCCAGCCTCCACGGGCCGCGCAGGGGCTGGCCTGGCCGCCGCGCAAGGGCTAGCCTGGCCGCCGCCGGCCCTACGGCCACGTGCGCACTTGGCCTGGCCGGCGTGAGGGCAAGCCTGGCAGCACGGGCGCGAGGGCCGCATGCCGCCGCCGAGCGCGAGGACAGGCTCGGCCGCAGCGGATCCAGCCGGTGAGAAGCTACAGATAAATTTGTGTTTGGGAATGATTGGTTTGTGAGTGTGTTGTGTATTAGATGTTGTACTGTGAATCAAATCGAACTCATGTGTTATGAATCAGTTGTTGTACAATGAATCAAATTGAACTCATGTAATGTGAATCCTTCGATGTTTCTTGCTCTCGATTTGATTGCATCTCTATGGCGGTCGAGGTGGAGTTGGAGCTCAAGAAGGTGGTGCTCGAGACGAAGTTGCAGACCCCGGCGGGCGGCGCGGCTAGACCCGGCTCAGCCTGGCCCCGGCGGGTGACGGCGCGAAGGCTGATATTTTTTTGTTTCTAAAAAATTACATTAGTCCCGGTTGAATAGCCGTCGGGATAAAAAGGTAAGATACATTAGTTCCAGATATACAGTCCCAGTTGGAAAACCGGGACTAAAGCCTGTTCCCATCCGGTACTAGTGAAGGATTCTGTACTAGTGGAGGGGCTGTAGTGTAGGCTTCCATGCATGTCCTCAGATATATATACACTTAAAGACTTATAAAATTTCTTGTTAGTTTCCATAATTTATGGCCAGCGGGTTTTAATACATTTGGTAACTATATACTATAATTGTGTGGTAAATGAGATTATGAGGGTTTATGTTATTGGTTATTTGTAAATTATTGAGTAATACTCATACTAGGAGATTTGGCACCCACTAGAGAAAAACTACTAGAAGACACTAAAACTTTTGGACAATCATACACTGTCACAAGATAGCTAGCTTGCATATATCTAGCTACTTGGAGAGAATATTGTGTAACTCTGATCTTATGGAGAAAACGTACATATAAATTGAGAGTTTAATGAAATCTTTTTGAGGACTACGTGTCGAGTCATTGTGAGTTTGCCTTAGCGCACGAAGCTTCTAGCAAAGAATATGTCATACTATGGAGTACGATGGAGGCTAGGAATTTATCACGCGTGAGAGTGCATCTTTTCAGACATAAAGCGAACTAGAAAATTTGTGGAAGCACTTTTCGAACTCTGCATACAAGCAATCTGTGGTAACTAACCATGGGGCAAGGCATCACATATCTGCAGTCTACTGTTTGTGGTGTCCTGTTAAGTTGCATGATTTATGCCATCTTAGAACTAGCAACACTCAAAAATTTAAAAGGAAATTATATGGCATACAAGAGACAATGCATGGACCGGAATGTTTTCCCATGCATTTTCCAACAAAAGAGTATAAACTCTGCCTCTTCAAAACTCTTTGATCATTTGGTAGCATACCTTTTTTGACATATACAGTACATTTCTTGAAGAGCAGATCACCCGTTTCCTCAAGCTTTATTGAGCAGGACTGATTATTAGCTTCTCTCTCTCTCTCTCTCCCCCTCTCTCTCTCTCCCATACACTAACACACAGTTATCCATTATAATAACACTATATCCAAGATGGCACAGCTTATGAGCAGGCAACTTGCTAATAGCTATTAGCACGGGCCATCGACCTCCAAGCTCCTGGGAGTCATCTGGAAGAAGTGGTCCCAGGCGTACTGGAAGCTTACGGTGGCCATGCTTGGGATTGGCTCGCCGCCGTTCACCAGGTAGACGCCTCCGTCGTCAGCGCGGAACGCAGCAGGATCAACGTCCACTGTCGTGGCGAAGCCCCGGGCGTCGAGGCGGACGTTCCTGACGGCGCACGGGCACAAGTTCTTCAGCTCCACCTGGAACACCGTGTCGCCGCCGGACACCACGACGCCTGAATTGATGGTCTCCACCTGGATGCTCGACGTGATGCATCGCTCGCCATTTGTTCCTGATCATGTTTTTTTTTCAATAGAAGTTGAATGTCAAACATCAGTAGGCATTGAGAATTTGAATAATTATTGGCAATTTTTGATAGCTCTTGGTGTTAGTGAGTTACTCCCTCTGTTCTTCTAAATTATTAGCTGTTTTAGCTTAGATTTTGCTGTGCAAAATAATTAATAATTTAGAACGGGGTGAGTACTAATTAAAATTTGAACTATACCCTCTATGTACGGAGCTAAATTTTATTTCCACGACAAGCTTGTCAAACCGCGAGACTCACCACTTAGCAAGAGAGCCAATAAGACGACAGTGAGGATCGTCCGAAGCATGCTCGAGGTGGCCATGTTTCTTGCTTGTTCTTTCTTTTGTACACCAGAATCCCAGCTTGCTTTGTAAGTATGGGTGCTAGTTGGTGGTCAGCTCCGGCTTGTGGTTTTTGATGGTGGTGCTGGTGCTACGGCCGCGGGCAGCGTCCTATTTATAGACAGGGACAAGGCTCGATCCATTATTTGTAGCAATCTGTGTGTCCCCATGACAGGAGCATGGA
This sequence comes from Panicum hallii, assembly GCF_002211085.1. Lineage (NCBI taxonomy): Eukaryota > Viridiplantae > Streptophyta > Magnoliopsida > Poales > Poaceae > Panicum > Panicum hallii. The sequence goes on along the minus strand of NC_038049.1, from coordinate 30,956,347 downwards.
AACAGCCCCAGCTACTATTTTTGCATATACAATGGCCTCACCACATTTGCTTCGCAGCTAAGTACATCAATGTGTCTCGTTGTGAGTAGCAAAAGGGACAAAAGAGAAAAAGTGTGGGCCGGGGTAGTTAGCTTAGTTCCTTCCTTGCAAATCACTTTATTCTGGCTAAAAGAGTATCAATCACGGATGGTAATATGTTATAACTCGATCTAAGACAACATGGTTAATGGAAGAAATGAACTTGTCACAGGATCAGCGATTCCATGTTATTACACTTCTGAGGTCTTCCTCTTCCTGCATTAACACCTGTTCCGGCGTCTGCAACCGGAGGTCGTAGAGCCGCTTGTTCTTGACGCAGAGGACCGACTGGTAGCGCGGGTCCCACTCCAGGCGTTGCACCCTATCCTATCAAGAATAGAAGTATGGAACAGTGTACATATTTTTATGTAACTCTATTCAACTGCACATTGAGCTCTGTATATGTAACACAAGTATTTCATATAAGAACAACAAAAGAAAATTTGCAACATTATTAACATAGGAAATACTATAAATTACTATTAGAAAACTGTAAGTAGCTATAAGACATATAATGCCACGGCATTTAAATAATGACACACATCAAAGGTACTATCGGATGCTGTAGCTCGATTATACTAGAAATTGAATCTACTAGGCCCATGTACCATCAAGAGAGAAAAAAAAATAGTTTTCCGTTAGGCTTTAGGTACAAATGGAGAATTTACTTGCATTTTATTAACCTTGACAGAAAACACCAAAGTAGTTCAATTCGTCTGGACTAGTTAACTCTTTTTAATGTCTCAATGGTAAGAAGAAAAAATTAGAAACACATCTCTAGAGGTACTGAGAACGGAACCAGCACTACCGGAATACGGGACGTTGCGGCCAGAAACTTTTCCTGACGGTTTTCCCCTTCCGACAGGAGTGAACACTATCTCCTGTCGGTTCGACAAAAACCGACAGGAAAAGTTTGAATCGTCAGGAATTTGCAGTTTTCTGGTAGTGCAGGAAATATGACCAAAACAGATATGCCATATCTTGATTTACCATAGTTGTACAGCCAATTCCATTAATTTGAATATTTACTTACTGAAACGCATATCATTGAATTTCGCTAGATAAGGTCCACTACCTTTGAACCCATTGAAACAAAGTAGAACCTTGCCCTGACTAACAGTTCGGAATTCCTTAAGGGCTAATCATCAAGAACATGCCAGCTAACACTAGGTGTTACGAGAACATGCCAGCTAACAGTTGCCCTGACGCTCGCCGCCCTTCGACTCCTGAGCTGTGCGCTCGGCACACCCTCTTCCGCCGGCGCCGCGCAGCCAGAGGCCCGAGCCACGGGCCCGTGCGCTCGGCAACCCCCCTATCCACCGCAGGCACCCCCCCCCTCGTGCTCGGCACCCCCCTCATCCGCCATGCTGCAACGCAAGGGCACAAGCCGCGGAGTCCATCCATGGCCGCTCCCCTCGGGTTCGTCGGAACCTCCACGCAGATCCTCCCTTCCTCCTCCTCTGCCGGAACCCGAGCTGCGGGCGGATCAACCTCGGCTTGCGGCACTGGCCCCACCACCAGATCATTAGGCGAGGGAGCACGTCCGGCAGCTGGCCGCCTAAGTCGAGGTTGACGAAGTCATCTAAGTCTTCCGTGGATCTTAATACACGGATACAAATAAATAATAATATTCTACTTGCAAATAAACTCCAAATAAGAACAATAAAGATCCAAATAAGAAGAACACGGACACTTGTCAGCAGGTTAGGGATACGTGTTAGTTCTTGGTTCACGTGCGGATGATGATGTCATGAGTGGTCCTGCTGATGTCATCATTGACCAGGTCAAACGTTAGAGTTGACTGGTCAAGGGGGTCAACTAGGTCAACTGGGATCCACATGTCATCACGTGGACCCCACGAGTCAATTCAGGACAAGATTGCAGGTAGACGTGACGTTTGCGTTCACCAAGTCAACAGGCAACGGTCAGGGTCCGTCAACAGTCAAACTGGATCCACTCCCTTATAGTGGGCCCCGCATGCAGTCGGGATCCTGGGGGGCAGTGTGTGCATGTGGTGGATGGACGGCCAGCTATGGCATGCCCACAAGGTGCTCGACGAGGAGACGCTAAGGGCTGGAACACGTGCGAACGTGCGATGTCAAGGCGTGGCGAGGGCATGAACAGCGAGGCGCAAGGTGATGGCTTGTCCTCATGGCAAGACTCGACGCGGAGGCCGGTGGCTAGTGTTCAGGAAGGCGACAACAAGCACGTGCACATGGCAGCAAAACAGATCCCGTACTGTGCTCCCTACAAGCTAAGGTGAAGGTTTGCATGGTGCTGTAGCATCGTGGATTGGATCAGATCAAGGCACACGGTGAACTGCAAGGCAGTGACACGGAAGAAAGCTAGCATGTACGGGTTGTGCTGGTGCAGCCTGAGGCGATAAAAGGACTTTGGCTTGGGTGGACGTACAGGGCTCGAGGGCATGCGTGCGCTAGACGAGGGGCGACGGTAAGCTCTGCGGAGTTCCGGCAGTCCGGTGCCACTTGCTTGGTGCATGGGCGTGTGCAGCCTTGGTCCTGACAAGCAGGATCGCTCGGTGTCGTGGTTGCCGCTAATTCGTCACGGTGATGTGTTCTCTATCATCAGCTCGAGCACGGTGACGGGCCCAAGATGCAAGCGTCCCGAGCCAGAGGTGGTCCTGGTGGTGGGTTTCGCGTACGGTGGCATGCTGCTCGGCATAACCAAGGAATAAGCAGAAGGGCGAGCAGCAGGCTACGTCTTGCTGCTTGCTGGCTTTGATGGAGAAGGAAGATCAGGGAGGAGGTGGCGTGCATGATTGAAGAGCAGAGCTGCAGGTTTGTTTTTGCGGTGGAGCAGGACAGCCTGACAAGAAGGACTGCTGCTAGCCATGGTAGAAACAAGAGAGGGAGTAGGGTGCTAGCTACGGGAGAGAGAGGAGGGTAATTGCTGGTGAATTGCTTGCTCGAATTGGATCAAGCAAAGCTGCTTACTGTGTTGCTCTGCTCGGACTTGGGGAAAGCAACAGATAGAGAAGGGAAATTGAGTTGCATCAGAGAGAGAGGGGGAGACGCTGGTTCTCGCTGTACCGCTACACCAAAACAGTTCATTTTCGTCGGCCACATTTATTTTCGCTGGCTAGGTGTTCACGTTATTGACCATGGTGTGGCCCTCACGGCGGCTCAGTGCCTGCGTTTGTGGGTCCACGGTTTGGTTGCGTGTGCGGCTGCAAGGACGGGCTCGGCTGGTTGACTCGGCGTCTCGGCACACAGGCAAGGCATGGGCAAAGGTGTAGGTCAGGCAAGCAAAGGAGATGACTTGGAATTCGGCGGCGCGTGCGCGATGGCCGGCAGCTCCGGTTTGCATTGCGCCCGCAGGGCGGCGTGTTCGAGTTATGGGCTTGGTCCATTCATTCTAATCAATGCATTAAAAGAATTTAAAGCCCACTATTAAATGCTAGGGAATCAATGGCTTAATTCCGTACCGGGAATTGAGGAGGATCTCAACCGACTTAAAGGGTGGACTTCGTGTACACCACTTGTGAAGCCGGTAAAAGAAGGACGGTGAACCACGCGCGCGCGCTCGCTCGCCGAGCCGAGCCGGGCCGGGCCGGGACAATAACTGCCGCTTATCAAAGTCATTCATGACGTCCAGGTTCATTGAACCTGAGGCACCTCACGCCTATATAAACCAGCACCCTCTCCTCCCATTCTCACTCACCTCAGCACTCGTCCAGGTACTCCTTCTTAGGAGACCTCTCCCCTCTCCCTCAGCTGCTTTCTGCCATTCCCATCGCTAGTACTGCGCGCACAGCTCTAGCGAGAGCAGGGCCTCCGGAACCTCCGCTCGCTGAAGGTCCTGCACGGGACGCGGGCAATCAGGTTTTCGGGGAGCGTCTTGACGCGACTGCTCGCTCCCCGAACGACTACTTCGTCTACTTCCCGGAGTGACCGCTCGTGCGAACGACTACTTCGTCTACTTCCCGGCGTGACCGTTCGTGGGAACAACTACTTCGTCTACTTCCCGGCGTGACCGTTCGTGGGACTGCACGGCGAACCTCTTCCTGCATCGACATAGTTTGGCTACTTCGAGCAAGGCCAGTCGAATAGCATGTCTATTCCAGCCGGTAACGGCGCAACCGGTGCCCCCGGCACTGGTCCCGCCTTGGGGTACTTACTAAACCTATTCTGGTTTAATTCTTTGTTCATGCTTATTAGTAAGAATAACATGAACACATGCACATGTCTTATTCACACATTATCACTCATTTGTATCATAAAATTGCTAGTAATATTTGGAATTAAAATATACCGAAAATTTCCTAGAATTCTAACAATCCAAAAACCTGATTTTGTTAATAGGCTTTCGGTATCTAGCTTTGCTGCATCAATCAAACCACCACCTTTTGATGGTTCAAATTACAAATGTTGGCAAGAGCGGCTTATACTATGGTTAACACTATCAAGAGTGATCCATGTAAAAGAGGGTAAGCCTGAACAGTTCTCTCCAGAGGAAGGGAGTGCGTTCGATGAGGCTGATATCCTCTTTCGAGGCTTGATCATTAGTGTTCTCGGTGAAAACCTGGTGGATTCTTATATCCGGCTGCCAACTGGCAAAGCATTGTGGGATGCTCTTGAGGCTCAATATGGAGTATCTGACGCCGGGAGTGAGTTGTATATCATGGAGCAGTTCCTTGAATATAGAATGGTCGAAGACCGTTTTGTGGTGGATCAGGCTCATGAAATACATACTCTGGCAAAAGATCTCAAAAATTGCAGCAAAGAGTCCCCATGTGTGTTATCCAACAAGTTTGTGGCCGGAGGTATAATCTCTAAGCTGCCACCTTCTTGGAGGGACTTTGCTACTTCTCTAAAACAAAAGAGACAGGAGTTCACCATAGATGGACTCATAGGGACTCTTGATGTTGAGGAGAAGGCGAGAGCATAGGACATACGTGGGAAAGAAGTTGTTGGTGCTTCTAGCGCCAATCTTATTCAGAAGAACAAATCCCACAAGAACAAGAAAAAGCCACCGCAGAACCAACCAAAGACTAAGCAGACAACCACTTTTAAGAAGAAGAAGAAGAAGAAGGGAGCTTGCTATGTGTGCGCTAGTACGGAACACTTTGCTGCAAAGTGTCCGAACCGCAAAGGCAACGACTCCGCCAACATGGTTATTAGCGAGCCTGGAGGAACATCGGGGTACGGTAATTTATTACCTACTGTTCTTTCAGTCTTTGGTTCACCCGAATGGTGGGTTGACACTGGTGCTAATATTTATGTTTGTGCTGATGCTTCTTTGTTCTCTTCTTACCAGACCGGCGGGACTTCCTCCTTGCTGATGGGGAACGGATCGCATGCGCGTGTTCTTGGTGTTGGTACGGTAAATCTGAAGTTTACTTCAGGGAAGACCGTGCAGCTGAAGAACGTGCAGTATGTCCCCACCATCAAGAAGAATCTAGTCAGCGGCTCTCTACTGTGTAGAGATAGTTTTAAATTAGTCTTTGAGTCTAATAAATGTATCTTGTCTAAGTTTGGTACTTTTGTTGGAAAGGGTTATGAAAGCGGAGGCTTGTTTCGTCTTTCTTTGTCAGATGTTTGTAATAAAGTTGCATACAATGTTATTAACGTTGATGAAACAAAATGTTTGGCATTCGAGGCTTTGTCACGTTAATTTTGGTTGTATGATGCGCTTAGCTAATTTGAGCTTAATTCCAAAGTTTACTTTTGTCAAAAATTCTAAGTGTCATATATGTGTTGAATCAAAACAAACTCGTAAGCCTCATAAGACCGCGGAGGCAAGGAGCTTGGCACCCTTAGAATTAATTCATTCCGATTTGTGCGAAATGAATGGAGTGTTGATAAAAGGTGGTAAAAAATATTTTATGACTTTGATTGATGATAGTACTAGATTTTATTACATCTATTTGTTGAAGTCAAAAGATGAAGCTTTACACTACTTTAAAATCTATAAAGCTGAAGTAGAAAACCAACTTGAGAGAAAGATCAAAAGAGTTAGGTCAGATCGTGGTGGCGAGTATTTCTCAAATTTATTTACTTTATTCTGCGAGGAACATGGTATTATTCATGAAAGGACGCCTCCCTATTCACCTCAGTCAAATGGGGTTGCCGAAAGAAAGAACCGCACTCTAACGGACTTGGTTAACGCCATGTTAGATACAGCGGGACTTTCCAAGGAATGGTGGGGTGAGGCTATATTGACTGCATGTCATGTCCTAAACCGTGTTCCTACAAAGAATAAAGAGATAACTCCATTCAAGGAATGGGAGAAGAAAAGACCAACACTGTCATACTTACATACATGGGGTTGTTTAGCAAAAATGAGTGTGCCAATAACCAAGAAACGTAAGCTTGGAACTAAAACTGTGGATTGTATCTTTCTAGGTTATGCTATTCACAGCGTTGGGTATAGATTTTTAATAGTGAAATCTGGAGTACCTGACATGCATGTTGGTACTATAATGGAGTCCAGAGATGCTACATTTTTTGAAAACATTTTTCCCATGAGAGATGAAACAAGTTCATCTAGGCAAGAGTTCATCGAGGATGATGGCTCTGCTAAGCCGATAGAACACAATGAACATACACTTGTGGAAAATCCTGAGGAGGATAACAATGATGCTCCGAGAAAGAGCAAGAGACAAAGGACTGTAAAGTCTTTTGGTGATGATTTCATTGTATACCTCATAGATGATACACCCAGAACCATTGAAGAGGCATATTCATCTCCTGATGCTGACTATTGGAAGGAAGAAGTGAGGAGTGAGATGGATTCTATTATGTCTAATGGAACCTGGGAGGTCGTTGAACGTCTTTATGGATGTAAACCGGTTGGATGCAAGTGGGTGTTCAAGAAAAAGCTTAGGCCAGATGGTACTATTAAAAAGTACAAGGCTAGACTTGTGGCCAAGGGTTATACCCGAAAAGGAGAAGATTTCTTTGACACTTATTCACCAGTTGCCCGATTGACCACAATTCGAGTGTTACTTTCCTTGGCAGCCTCTTGTGGTATTCTCGTTCATCAGATGGACGTTAAGACGGCTTTCCTCAATGGAGAGTTAGAAGAGGAGATCTATATGGATCAGCCGGATGGGTTTGTATCAAAGGGTCAAGAAGCAATGGTTTGTAAGTTGTTGAAATCTTTATATGGTCTCAAGCAAGCGCCTAAGCAGTGGCATGAAAAGTTTGACAGAACTTTGACCTCTGCTGGCTTTGTTGTGAACGAAGCTGACAAATGTGTGTACTATCGCTATGGTGGGGCTGAAGGAGTGATTTTGTGCTTGTATGTGGATGACATACTGATCTTTGGCACTAGCTTAATGTGATTAAGGAAGTCAAAGAATTTTTATCTCAAAATTTTGAGATGAAGGATCTGGGAGAAGCTGATGTTATCCTTAATATAAAACTGGTAAAAGAAAGCAATGGTGGGGTGATTCTTACACAGTCTCACTATGTGGAGAAGGTGTTAAGTCACTTTGGTTATAGCGACTATAAACCTGTCTCAACACCATATGATGCCAGTTTAATTCTTAGAAAGAACAAAAGGATAATGCGAGATCAGCTGAGATATTCTCAGATAATTGGTTCATTAATGTATTTAGCGAGCGCTACAAGACCTGATATCTCGTTTGCTGTAAGCAAACTGAGCCGGTTTGTTTCAAACCCGGGAGATGATCATTGGAAGGCTCTTGAAAGAGTAATGCGCTATCTAAAGGGGACAATGAACTATGGAACTCACTACACTGGATACCCAAGGGTACTAGAAGGGTATAGTTATTCAAACTGGATTTCTGATGCTGATGAGATAAAGGCCACAAGTGGATATATGTTTACACTTGGCGGTGGCGCTGTTTCCTGGAAGTCTTGCAAGCAGACCATCTTAACGAGGTCAACTATGGAAGCAGAACTCACAGCATTAGATACCGCCACTGTTGAGGCTGAGTGGCTTCGTGAGCTCCTTATGGACTTGCCGATAGTTGAAAAACGTTACCGGCAATTCTAATGAACTGTGACAATCAAACGGTAATTGTCAAGGTGAATAGTTCAAAGGATAACATGAAGTCATCTAGACATGTGAAAAGGCGGTTGAAATCTGTCACAAAATTGAGAAACTCCGGAGTTATAGCCCTGGACTATGTTCAGACGGCTAAAAATCTGGCAGATCAGTTTACAAAGGGTCTTTCACGAAATGTGATAGACAATGCGTCTGTGGAATTGGGTCTGAGACCCACGTGAGTCATTCTTTAGTGGAAACCTATCCTATGTGATCGGAGATCCCGTGAATTAGGATGGTGAAACAAACCAAAGTCTGACTGTAAGAAGAGAACCTTTGTGAAAAGGGCTCATTCCGTGTATAAGGTGCATTTCTCTTCTAATCTGTATGGCAGGCTGGTCTATACCTTAATGTGTTCCAGGTGGTTTCTTTAAGACAAATGAGTTGTTTTCTTGAAACAAAGATGCTGTCCTACAGAACATCAAAAATGAACACACCTATATGAGTCTGACTACTGGTCATGGTCTATGAGAACTGGGTATTCTCTAGAAACTCATGAAGGGTCTGGAGTATGACTTATAAGCTCCAAACCGCGGAGATGCTTTTGCAGCCTAGAACCAGTGTAGGACTCTGGTCAAACTTGTTTGCACAAAACTGGCAATTCAAAGCATAGTCTATTGCACAGTTGTGAACAAGTGTAACTTTTGTCCTAGATGGAAGTTCAACTTAACAGTCTCTGTCGAATACTGGTATATCAATGAGGAAATGAGGTCATTTCTAGTGTGGCTTGAATTTCTTGGTGGGGATTGTTAGAGTTATGGGCTTGGCCCATTCATTCTAATCAATACATTAAAAGAATTTAAAGCCCACTATTAAATGCTAGGGAATCAACGGCTTAATTCCGTACCGGGAATTGAGGAGGATCTCAACCGACTTAAAGGGTGGACTTCATGTACACCACTTGTGAAGCCGGTAAAAGGAGGACGGTGAACCACACGCGCGCACGCGCTCGCTCGCCTCGCCGGGCCGGGCCGGGCCGGGGCGCGGCCGGCCGGACGGGCGGTGCGGTGCGGTGCGGTGTGCGGCCGGATGTACGTGACGTGACGTGCAGGTGCAGTGCGGTGCGGTGCGACGTGATGAGATGAGAAGGACGTTTTGTTGTAAAGAGTGGTAAAGAGCATTAAAACAGAGAGTTAATGTTGATACTAATGACCGGACAATCAAGGCACTTTACGACGTCCAGGTTCGTTGAACCTGAGGCACAATAACTGCCGCTCATCAAAGTCATTCATGACGTCCAGGTTCGTTGAACCTGAGGCACCTCATGCCTATATAAACCAACACCCTCTCCTCCCATTCTCACTTACCTCAGCACTCGTCCAGGTACTCCTTCTTAGGAGACCTCTCCCCTCTCCCTCAGCTGCTTTCTGCCATTCCCATCGCTAGTACTGCGCGCACAGCTCTAGCGAGAGCAGGGCCTCCGGAACCTCCGCTCGCTGAAGGTCCTGCACGGGACGCGGGCAATCAGGTTTTCGGGGAGCGTCTTGACGCGACTGCTCGCTCCCCGAACGACTACTTCGTCTACTTCCCGGAGTGACCGCTCGTGCGAACGACTACTTCGTCTACTTCCCGGCGTGACCGTTCGTGGGAACGACTACTTCGTCTACTTCCCGGCGTGACCGTTCGTGGGACTGCACGGCGAACCTCTTCCTGCATCGACATAGTTTGGCTACTTCGAGCAAGGCCAGTCGAATAGCATGTCTATTCCAGCTGGTAACGGCGCAACCGGTGCCCCCGGCACTGGTCCCGCCTTGGGGTACTTACTAAACCTATTCTGGTTTAATTCTTTGTTCATGCTTATTAGTAAGAATAACATGAACACATGCACATGTCTTATTCACACATTATCACTCATTTATATCATGAAATTGCTAGTAATATTTGGAATTAAAATATACCGAAAATTTCCTAGAATTCTAACACGGCGTGTGTGCATCAGCGTGTGTGCGTGCCTAGGGTGTTCGGCCAAATGCTTGAAAGGGCTCGGCCGCGATGTTCCTGACGCCATGGAGTCGGTGCGTGGTCACCGCATGCAGCGAGGCGACAGCGAGGGGTGGCGAGGCCAAGCTACGGCCTTTTGGCCGTGGTGAGGCACGTGCGCGCGCACGCGAGCACCTGGGACTCCAGGGCCACGGCACGGCCAGCGACGGCGATGGCTAGGCGAGGGTAAAGGCAAGGCCTTTCGGCCTAGGTAGAGGACGCGCGTGCGTGTGCACTCGGCTTCGGCCGAGGCCGCAACACGGCCGCGACGCTCGCGGAGCCCCAGCGTAGCCGGGCTGCAGCGGCATCGGGCTGCAACTGGAAACAACGCAACGGCGGTGGCTCCTGCAAAAGATAGGGACGGGAGTCCTACGGCTCTATGGTTGTTTCATTGGCGGCTTGAGAGGAGAGAAAATAAATGAAGAGAGAGGGTGAGGGATGAGGGGTATTTATGAAAAGTAGTTAGGGTTAGGGCTAGATTAGATGGGCTTAGATTGGCTAGGATTGGGCCAAAGCATTTAGCCCTCAAAATAAATTGAATTGAATTTATTTTCAAACTAGATACAAATAAATTAGACTATTTTCCGGAATCAAATTAAAAGAGAGATTTAATTCAATGAGCCGAGAAAAGAAGTCATAATTAAGAATGGAATTCAGAGACGATCAAGATTGAGAAGGTCGTGCGGTTTGCGAGTCAGCTATGTTAGCAAGTCGTCGGGCTGGGAGGTCGGGGACAGTTTGCAGGTTGGGTTAAGATTAGAGCCTAAGTTAGGCGTCGGGTAAGTTCTAGCATTAGGTTTTATATTTGAATTGCAATTCAAATACAAACCACACACAAAGATGTCACACCCGGTTTAGAAAAGGTAACCGAATGCATCCCATATGTGCGCCAGGATCAAGTTCCGCACATACAGTAGACGTCACAAGCGAATATCCAAACAATGCATTAACGAATAAGAGTACAATAGTACTTTATTACATGACCGACAGTCTTAACCTTAAATGAATAAACTAACATCGATAAAAAAAAACAGCGGACTTCAACTTCACAGGCAGTTGACTGGAAGACACTCGCCTAGAAATCTCCAATATCTTCGGGAAACTTCGGAAAGTTATCTTGTTCTGAGCAGCATTGGTTTTTTAAAAAAAAACAAGCGTGAGTACACTTATGGTTGGTACTCAGCAAGTGGAGTAAATTATATGACATGCAAGGCCAAATCAAGGATAAGCTGACATGGTTTGACTGCGATAAGCATTTTAGTTGGTCAAGTTTTATTTAGCAAGCATTAACTAGGTTTAAGTTTATGCCAACCCTTATATAAAAACTGATTAAATAAACAACAACATCAAATAAAGAACATCAGCTTAATTCATTCTTCGAGTTCAATTATCATGTGAGGGTCCAAGCCGCTCTTAACCGTGAGCACGGCTGATATATCAGTTTTCACTCTGCAGAGGTTGTACACTTTACCCACAGCTCGTGTTTCCCTTTATGCCCGGGTTTGCAAGGCCCTTAAACACTTCCAAGGTGAGTGGCAGGGATTCACTACGAGGCCTTTATAAAGATTCCCTAACTTATGACAATCCGCTAAGGTTTCAAGTCAAAGCGGTCATAACTCCTCCTAATGAGGTGGACGCCTTACCCAGGATCATATCACACCCTCAAGAGGATCGAGCTATACCCCGACGATGCAACCCCTCTTGCCCTTGCGGTAAGATCATCATAAGCCAAAGTTTCTAATTAATTAGCCAAGACCAGAGCCATATAGTACTGTGGTTGTACTGTTTTCCTAGGTGGTTCTCCATGTTCCAATTCATTCAATAATCTTATTCATCGCCATAACAGAATTCCAAAGGACATGAAAGGTATAGGAGGTAACATGATTTCCAACCATCCAAAAACTATTAATACGCAACTAGCGTAGCTATAACATAAATAAAACAACCCAGGTTTAAACAAGGAAGTTAAATAAAATCTAGTCATATCCTTAATTGGGTTCCATCATATTCTAGACACATGCACGCATAAAAGTAAAGGTGTAATTGTGATATTAATAGGACGGAAACATGATCAAGGACCACTTGCCTTCGTTAGCAAACTGCTGCTGCTTAGGGAATTCTTCAAAGTCTTGCCCCTGCGGATCCTCGAACTGCGCACCGTCTAACATCGCTCACAAGCACATACAAACAAGCAAACAAAATAAAATAAGAACAGTACACCAATCAATGAAAACAGAACAAAATAATATTTTAAAAACATTGCATAAGTCGTAAGGATCGCGTGAGCGCAAGAATCGATGAAATCGGAGTTAAAACGGAGAAGTTAGGGCTAAAACAGGGTTTCAGGGGCTTATCTGCGAAGATTTGGATCTAAAAGGACCTAAAACAGAGAAACCAGGGGCTAGATCGTAATTAAACCCTAGACAGAGGGGTTAGAACGCAAAACCTAGGGATAAAGGACGACGGGTTCGATTTTGAAAAACCTCAGGGGCCTAAACAGAAGAATTAGGACCTAAACGCGAATACTTTTGAGCTGGGAAGGACGGCGGGTTGATTTCGGGGAAACTTAAGGGCTCATTTGCAAAAATCGGCGCGGTAGACCGGTACCCGATCTGTTTGACTCGCGGGTTAGGCGGACCTGAGCCGTTGGATCTAGATCCAACGGCCAGAGGGGGACGGGCTGGCTCGGGCGGCGGTGGGAGATGCCGGCGGCGAGCTGGGGACGGCGGCTCTTCGCTGGAGACGCGCGATCGCGTGCTCCCGACCTCGGTTTCACGCGCGGGTTGGACGGGGAGCTTGAGGGCGACATGGGGAACTCGTTTGGGGGTTAGAGAGGGAGAGACGGCGGCCATAGGCGGCGGCCGGCGACGAGAGGCGGCGGCGAGCTTCGGTGCGCGCCGGGCGTGCACGGGAGGAGCGGGGGAGAGGGAGAAGACGGCGGCCGAGCATCCTCACCACCTCGGGATGCTCCGGGGGCGATCAATCATCGGCGGGCGGCAGCGGGACGGCGGTGCGGCGGCGGCCCGAGGCGCGAGCGGCAAAGGCGGCGGCGGCGGGCGCGGCTGCTAGGGTTTGAGCGGGGGCGGCGGCTGCGGAGAGGGGGCTAGGGCACGGGGGCGGCGGCTTAAATAGGGGCGCCGCGGAGTACCTGGGTGTGCGGGCCCGAGACGGATGCGGCGCGGAGGGGCGGACCGAGCTCGGACTCGAGCTTGGGTCCGGCTCGGGCGCGAGGGAGGGGAAGGGCCTGACAGGCGGGCCCCGCCTGTCAGCGCCTGTCAGCGCGATAGGGAGAGAAGAGAGAGAGCGGAGACGGGAGCGAGGCCGCGGGGGGGGGGGGAAGAGAGCGGGTTGGGCCGGGGCGAGGAAAAAGAATGGGCCGCGCGCGCGAGGGAAGGAAAGAAGAGAGGGAAAGGCCACGAACGGCTGGGCCGGGGGGGGGGGGTTGGCGGGCTGCGCGAGGGAAGAGAGAAGGAAGGGGAGGAGGACTGCGGGCCGGGCTGCAGAGGAAAGATAGGAGAGGAGGGGGTGGCCAGCCGGGCTGGGCCCAAAGGAGAAGAGAGAGAGGGAAAAGGAGACAAACAAACAAAAAGCTTTTGAGTTTGAAATATGAGATTGGAATTCAAAGAAAGACAACCAAAATATTAATGCAAAGAGCATGAGATGCACAACATATGGTTTTCCCTATATTTATTTTATACTTTAAGAAAATTGCTTATCAAAAATCATGTAACCCTTTAGCCTATCATGCCATTCAATTTATTTTTGTACTTTGCAAAATTAGGGTGTTACAAACCTACCCCCCTTAAAAGGAATCTCGTCCTCGAGATTCGGCTGGGCTAGCAAAGAGCTGGGGAAAATTTGCCTGTAACTCATCCTCTCGTTCCCAGGTAGCCTCATCCTCTGAATGGTGACTCCACTGTACTCTGCACATTCGTATCCTCTTACTCCGGGTAGCTCTCTCTACTGTGTCCAGTATTTTGATCGGGTGCTCCTCATAAGTCAAGTCCTCCTGCACATCCAGTTCTTCCAGTGGCAACTGCTCCTCGGGTACCCTCAAGCATTTCTTCAACTGAGAGATATGAAACACATTGTGCACGTCTGACAACCGTGCAGGTAACTCTAGTTGGTAAGCCACCTCGCCTTTCCGTTCTAGAATCTTGAACGGACCAATGTAACGAGGCGACAATTTCCCTTTGACCTTGAATCTGCGCAAACCTCTGATAGGTGACACCTTCAGATATACGTAGTCACCTTCCTCAAAGGTCAACTCTCGCCGTCGAGTATCTGCATAGCTTTTCTGCCTCGACTGAGCCACCTTCAGGTTCTCACGAACAACCTGTACCTGCCTTTCAGCCTCTTTAATGATCTCAGGCCCGAACAACTGACTTTCACCTGTCTCAATCCAATACAGCGGAGTCCTGCACTTCCTGCCATACAGTGCCTCAAACGGTGCCATCTTTAGACTGGCCTGATAACTGTTGTTATAAGAGAACTCTGCGAACGGCAAACTCTTATCCCAACTGCCACCATGTTTCAATGCACAAGCTCTGAGCATATCCTCTAACACCTGATTTGTCCTTTCGGTCTGCCCATCTGTCTGCGGATGATAAGCGGAGCTGAAGTTCAACTTCGTATCCATTGACTCATGCAACTTTTGCCAGAATCGAGACGTAAACTGAGTACCCCTGTCTGATACTATCTTCTTAGGTACCCCATGCAAGCACACAATTCGCGAGATGTACAACTCTGCCAATCGTGCACCTGTATATGTAGTCTTTACCGGTATAAAGTGAGCCACCTTGGTCAGTCGGTCCACTATGACCCATATAGAATCATAACCATCTCGTGTCCGTGGCAACCCCACAATGAAGTCCATACCGATTTCTTCCCATTTCCACTCCGTCACCTTCAAGGGTTGTAACAATCCGGCTGGTCTCTGATGTTCTGCCTTAACTCTCTGACACACATCACACAATGCCACGTGAGCTGCAATGTCACGTTTCATGCCATACCACCAATACCTTTCCTTCAAATCCTGATACATCTTAGTACTGCCAGGATGTATAGAATAAGCTGAGTCATGAGCTTCCTGCAGAATTTTCTCTCGGAGGCGGTCCACATCTGGTACACATATCCTCTTTCTGAACCATACTGTCCCATGTTCATCTTCAGTAAAATCTGGTGCCTTGCCTGCTTCTATCATCTCCTTGATCTCCTGAATCTTAGGATCCTCAAGCTGACCCTTTCGTATGTCCTGGTCGAGGGTCGGCTCTACCTCTATAGTGATTCCTTCCGTATGAGCGACGAACCCCAGGTTGAGTCGTTCAAATTCCTTGTACAACTCCCGAGGCATCTGACTAATCATCGTCGCGTTCACATAACTCTTGCGACTCAAGGCATCCGCAACCACATTTGCCTTCCCTGGGTGGTAGTGTATCTCCAGGTCATAATCCTTGATCAGCTCTAACCACCTTCGCTGCCTTAAATTGAGGTCATTCTGAGTGAAAATATACTTCAAACTCTTATGATCGGTGTATATCTTGCATCGGTGACCTAACAAATAGTGCCTCCAAATTTTCAGAGCATGTACCACTGCTGCCAACTCCAGATCATGCGTGGGATAGTTCTGTTCATGCTTCCGCAATTGACGGGATGCATATGCAATCACGTGTCCCTCTTGCATCAATACACAACCAAGACCCTGCTTAGATGCGTCACAGTAGATATCGAAGCTTTTGTAAATATCAGGCATAGCCAACACTGGTGCAGTTGTCAGCCTCTTTTTCAGCTCCTCGAAACTGTCCTGACATGCCGCTGACCATATAAATTTCTTGTCCTTCTCTAACAGTGATGTAAGGGGTTTCACTATCTTAGAGAAACCTTCCATAAACCTCCTGTAGTATTCCGCAAGTCCTAGGAAACTCCGGATTTCCGAAACGGTCGTAGGTGGCTCCCATTTCAACACATCTTTTACTTTCCCTGGATCCACTGCAATACCTCCGCCGGTAATGACATGACCCAGAAATGAGACCTCATTCAGCCAAAATTCACACTTGCTGAGCTTAGCATACAACTGATTATCCCTGAGCTTCTGCAAAACGAGTCTCAAGTGCTCCTCATGTTCCTCCTCATCCTTGGAGTATACCAGAATATCATCAATGAATACCACCACAAACTTGTCGAGATACTCCATGAACACTTTGTTCATCAGGTACATAAAGTAAGCTGGAGCATTAGTCAACCCGAACGACATCACCGTATATTCATATAATCCATATCTGGTAGTGAATGCTGTCTTGGCAATATCTGAAGGCCGTATCCTCAGCTGATGATAACCTGACCTCAAATCAATCTTTGAGAATACCTTGGCTCCCCTCAGCTGATCAAACAAGTCTTCTATACGCGGCAATGGATACTTGTTCTTGATAGTTACCTCATTCAAGGCCCTGTAGTCAACACACATCCGCTGTGTACCATCTTTCTTTTCAACGAATATCACAGGTGCTCCCCCACGGTGATGAACTAGGACGAATGTACCCCTTACCTAGCAATTCTTTCAGTTGTTTCTTAAGTTCCTCTAATTCATCAACTGACATTCTATATGGCCTCTTAGCAATAGGTGCAGTACCAGGTAAAAGATCTATAATAAATTCAATATCACGTTCGGGTGGCATACCTGGCAATTCATCCGGGAAGACATCCGGGTACTCGCTGACAACTCTGATATCCTCCATCGAACTTGCCTTCAACTGATTCACGGCACAATCTGCTGCCGACGGAAGCGTTGCAACAAACTCGAATCTTTCACCTTCTGGACTAGTGAGAAGTACTGACCTTTTGGCACACTGAATTACTGCATCACATTTGCTCAGCCATCCCATTCCGAGTATGACATCGATTCCCTCGGAATCCAGCACCACAAAGTTTGCACGGAACTCTCTACCCACAATTTTGAAATTGACCCCAAGACACTGATACATGGCCCTCATATTTCCACCAGGTGAACTAACTAGCATGTGGTTTGACATAGAATGCACGGGAATGCCATGTTTCGCAACAAACTGAGCAGAAATAAAAGAATGCGATGCGCCGGAATCAAACAAAACTGAAGCAGGGACAGAGTTGACTAGGAACATACCGAACACAACGTCCTGAGCTTCCTGAGCGGTCTCCGCAGCGACATGATTCACACGCCCGCGGACGTAGTTTTGCTGACCCTTGTTGCTCTGGGGCGTCTGCATGTTGTTTCGGGGCTGTTGCTGCTGCTGCGGTGTCTGCCTCTGTCCACTGTTGTTAAACTGGCCTGAAGTGTTCTGGCCATTTCCCTTGGGACAACGGTTTGCATAGTGTCCCGCTTCACCACATCTGTAGCAAGTATTACCACCGGTGGGAGCAGTGGCATTGTTTCTCATCGGTGTGCCCGTAGGGGTGCCCTGGCGATTCTGCTGAAAGTTGGAGCGCTGCACTGACTGACTGGCATGTTGAGCTTGCTGCTGCTGTCCCTGTGGGTTGAAGCGTGGGTACTGACTCTGCCCGAAGTTGACATTCTGTCCCCCTGAGCGGAAAGGTGTTCCCTGCGGGGCGTTGAAACGAGGACGTGCATTACTGCTGAACTGCGTCGATGACTCGTACTTCCTTTTCTGCTCACCCATCTCCTTGCGAGCATGCTCCACCATGATGGCTTTGTCCACCATCTTCTGGAAACTGTCAAAGGTGTGCACCATTAGTTGATATTTGATGGGACCAATCAGACCCTCCCTGAAGTGATCTTGCTTCTCCTCATCATCTGCGACGTCTGCAGGGGCGTAACGAGACAGTTGGATGAACTTGTCACGATACTCACTCACGGACATTGCCCCTTGTTTCAACGCAAGGAACTCCTGCTTCTTGAGCTTCATCAGGCCCTTGGGTATGTGCTGCTCCCTGAATTTGCTCCTGAACTCCTGCCAGCTGATAGCGTCGGGGTTGTCATGAGCTGCTGTGTAAGCATCCCACCAATCCGCAGCGGTCCCTTCCAGTCTGCCTGAAGCATAAAGGACCTTCTCTCTGTCGGTACACTGGGCGAGGTTGAGCATCTTCTCCACAGTCTTGATCCAGTCATCAGCTTGGAGTGGATCCGGTGACTGAGAGAATGTGGGAGGCTTGTGACTCATGAACTCCCTGTGCCTGTCCCTTGCTGGTGGTGGTGGAGGTGGTGGCGCTTGGTTCATCTGAGCCTGCATGTTGGTGATGGTGTTCGCCATGTTGGTCAACAGCTGAGTCTGGGCGGCGAGGAACTGCTCCATTCCTGCAGGTGGCGTCTGGTGCGGTTGACTTGGTGGCGGGTTGGGGTTAGTGTTGTTGCGCACCCTCCGTCGCGGCGCTGCAGGCTGATCGACTCCTGACCCGGACCTGGTGTTCACCATCTGATTGGGTTAGAAAAAGGAGACTCATGAATTCAATCATGGAAAATGGATAGGAACAAGGGCAAGGTAAAGATAGCAAAGGAAAAGACATCCCCAAAATTTTACCAAACTATATATTTGTATTAATAACTTGATATGGTTGTGGTCATCACTCCACAACCTATCGCAATCATTACAAAGATCCAACTCAAACATTGTCACAAAACCAAGCACACTTTCACATTAATCTAATTTAACACACTATTAAGATTGTTCGTACTAACGATTACAAAAGACTCTTAGAAAACTCCGATCTAGAAGGAAAATTTACTCCTATCTTAACTCCTAAATCTATCCTCTAACGGTAGGTGGTGCGGTAGCCGGGCTCTCCATAATGAATGCGCTTGCGAGGGGGTGACTCCGGCAAGTACTCCTTTGGTTCAATGCTGTCGCACTCCGGAGGTAACACTGGATCTCCTCTCAGCCGAGCCTCCAGAATTGCCTTCTCCCTGATGGTCCTCATCAGCTTCTTCTTGACCTCCTGGATCTCTGCCCCGGCTGCATCTAGATCCGTGCTAAGAGCGGCGACCAGCTCCTGTGTAGTGTCCATGAGCAGACTTCCTTCCCCAGGGGGTGGAGCAGGAATCTGCGCACAAGTAGCTCCCCTCTTGCGCTGTGGAAACTGCTGAAACTCAGTGCCCTGGAGCTCTTCCTTGTAAGCATAGCAAAGAAAGTAGAGTGCCCTCCTGGCAGCTTCACTAGTTCCTGCCTCCAAAGTCCTCCTGGGCACCTCGTCAATGTGCTTAGAGTATTCCACCCAGCATCCAGGTCTCTCATCCGGAACGCAAATCAACACAGACACCAACCACTCTTCTTCCTGCTGTGCATTCTTGAACAAGTGAGCCTCAAAATGTGGCTTCCGCGAAAAGCCAATCCTCTGCATGGCCCTCCAGAGAAGCGCGGGGAATGGACCCTCGGCAGACTCTAAGTGTAGTATCTGCTTCTCGTAGCGAGGCTCAGGTGGTGGTGGGTTTGTGGCGACAGCTGGCTCCGGACCCTCATCTGGATCGTCATCGTCATCTCCAGGCGCATCGGAGTCCTCAGCATCACCCTTATCTTTGTCTCCATCTGCGGCACCTGAATCACCTCCATCCCCTCCTGCAGGGCCCTCATTGCTGCCACTTGAGACCTCTAGATGGTCGTCTGGCAACTCCATGGGCTCCTCCTCAGTGTTGGTGTCCACCCATCCTCCATTGGAGTGGTCGTAGTGATGGTCATCCAGTGGGTCGGACACTTCCTGCGAGTGATGAATTGGATGTGGTGGTCCACGGGTGCTCTTACGGGCAGTCTGCCTGATTCTGACCATCTGCAACAGAAGTGAGGGCAACGCAAGATAGAGAACATTTAGAGGAAAATGCTATGGGTGACCTTAAAGCAAGATGGCATTTTTGCAAACATCCACACACTTGAGAGACAAGCATGTGTTCAAAGAGAAAAAGATAGAAGAATAATGATATAATCAAGAAAATAAGCAGTTTTCAAAAGCAAGAAGGCAGAAGCTTGGCTACTAAGCAAGATAAGACTTAAAAATTCGACCATTACTAGCTAGGCTAACGTCCTACAGTCAACACGGCTCTGATACCACTTCTGTCACACCCGGTTTAGAAAAGGTAACCGAATGCATCCCATATGTGCGCCAGGATCAAGTTCCGCACATACAGTAGACGCCACAAGCGAATATCCGAACAATGCATTAACGAATAAGAGTACAATAGTACTTTATTACATGACCGACAGTCTTAACCTTAAATGAATAAACAAACGTCGATAAAAAAAAACAGCGGACTTCAACTTCACAGGCAGTTGACTGGAAGACACTCGCCTAGAAATCTCCAATATCTTCGGGAAACTCCGGAAAGTTATCTTGTTCTGAGCAGCATTGGTTTTTTTTTAAAAAAAACAAGCGTGAGTACACTTATGGTTGGTACTCAGCAGCTGGAGTAAATTATATGACATGCAAGGCCAAATCAAGGATAAGCTGACATGGTTTGACTGCAATAAGCATTTTAGTTGGTCAAGTTTTATTTAGCAAGCATTAACTAGGTTTAAGTTTATGCCAACCCTTATATAAAAACTGAGTAAATAAACAACAACATCAAATAAAGAACATCAGCTTAATTCATTCTTCGAGTTCAATTATCATGTGAGGGTCCAAGCCGCTCTTAACCGTGAGCACGACTGATATATCAGTTTTCACTCTGCAGAGGTTGTACACTTTACCCACAGCTCGTGTTTCCCTTTATGCCCGGGTTTGCAAGGCCCTTAAACACTTCCAAGGTGAGTGGCAGGGATTCACTACGAGGCCTTTACAAAGATTCCCTAACTTATGACAATCCGCTAAGGTTTCAAGTCAAAGCGGTCATAACTCCTCCTAATGAGGTGGACGCCTTACCCAGGATCATATCACACCCTCAAGAGGACCGAGCTATACCCCGACGATGCAACCCCTTTTGCCCTTGCGGTAAGATCATCATAAGCCAAAGTTTCTAATTAATTAGCCAAGACCAGAGCCATATAGTACTGTGGTTGTACTGTTTTCCTGGGTGGTTCTCCATGTTCCAATTCATTCAATAATCTTATTCATCGCCATAACAGAATTCCAAAGGACATGAAAGGTATAGGAGGTAACATGATTTCCAACCATCCAAAAACTATTAATACGCAACTAGCGTAGCTATAACATAAATAAAACAACCCAGGTTTAAACAAGGAAGTTAAATAAAATCTAGTCATATCCTTAATTGGGTTCCATCATATTCTAGACACATGCACGCATAAAAGTAAAGGTGTAATTGTGATATTAATAGGACGGAAACATGATAAAGGACCACTTGCCTTCGTTAGCAAACTGCTGCTGCTCAGGGAATTCTTCAAAGTCTTGCCCCTGCGGATCCTCGAACTGCGCACCGTCTAACATCGCTCACAAGCACATACAAACAAGCAAACAAAATAAAATAAGAACAGTACACCAATCAATGAAAACAGAACAAAATAATATTTTAAAAACATTGCATAAGTCGTAAGGATCGCGTGAGCGCAAGAATCGATGAAATCGGAGTTAAAACGGAGAAGTTAGGGCTAAAACAGGGTTTCAGGGGCTTATCTGCGAAGATTTGGATCTAAAAGGACCTAAAACAGAGAAACCAGGGGCTAGATCGTAATTAAACCCTAGACAGAGGGGTTAGAACGCAAAACCTAGGGATAAAGGATGGCGGGTTCGATTTTGAAAAACCTCAGGGGCCTAAACAGAAGAATTAGGACCTAAACGCGAATACTTTTGAGCTGGGAAGGACGGCGGGTTGATTTCGGGGAAACTTAAGGGCTTATTTGCAAAAATCTGCACGGTTGACCAGTACCCGATCTGTTTGACTCGCGGGTTAGGCGGACCTGAGCCGTTGGATCTAGATCCAACGGCCAGAGGGGGACGAGCTGGCTCGGGCGGCGGTGGGAGATGCCGGCGGTGAGATGGGGATGGCGGCGCTTCGCCGGAGACGCGCGATCGCGTGCTCCCGACCTCGGTTTCGCGCGCGGGTTGGACGGGGAGCTAGAGGGCGACGTGGGGAACTCGTTTGGGGGTTAGAGAGGGAGAGACGGCGGCCATAGGCGGCGGCCGGCGACGAGAGGCGGCGGCGAGCTTCGGTGCGCGCCGGGCGTGCACGGGACGAGCGGGGGAGAGGGAGAAGACGGCGGCCGAGCATCCTCACCACCTCGGGATGCTCCGGGGGCGATCAATCATCGGCGGGCGGCAGCGGGACGGTGGTGCGGCGGCGGCCCGAGGCGCGAGCAGCAAAGGCGGCGGCGGCGGGCACGGCTGCTAGGGTTTGAGCGGGGGCGGCGGCTGCGGAGAGGGGGCTAGGGCACGGTGGCGGCGGCTTAAATAGGGGCGCCACGGAGTACCTGAGCGTGCGGGCCCGAGACGGATGCGGCGCAGAGGGGCGGACCGAGCTCGGACTCGAGCTCGGGTCCGGCTCGGGCGCGAGGGAGGGGAAGGGCCTGACAGGCAGGCCCCGCCTGTCAGCGCCTGTCAGCGCGATAGGGAGAGAAGAGAGAGAGCGGAGATGGGAGCGAGGCCGCGGGGGGGGGAAGAGAGCGGGTTGGGCCGGGGCGAGGAAAAAGAATGGGCCGCGCGCGCGAGGGAAGGAAAGAAGAGAGGGAAAGGCCGCGAACGGCTGGGCCGGGGGGGGGGGGTTGGCGGGCTGCGCGAGGGAAGAGAGAAGGAAGGGGAGGAGGACTGCGGGCCGGGCTGCAGAGGAAAGATAGGAGAGGAGGCGGTGGCCAGCCGGGCTGGGCCAAAAGGAGAAGAGAGAGAGGGAAAAGGAGACAAACAAACAAAAAGCTTTTGAGTTTGAAATATGAGATTGGAATTCAAAGAAAGACAACCAAAATATTAATGCAAAGAGCATGAGATGCACAACATATGGTTTTCCCTATATTTATTTTATACTTTAAGAAAATTGCTTATCAAAAATCATGTAACCCTTTAGCCTATCATGCCATTCAATTTATTTTTGTACTTTGCAAAATTAGGGTGTTACAAAAGATCAATTAAAATCTAAATAAAATCCAAATCATACTAACATCTAATTCGTCTTAGCAATTCAATTTTAATCTTTGAAAATTAAATATAGGAATTTAGGAAGATCATAGAAGATAGCACGAAATTTTTTTAAAATCCACATTTTCACAATAACTAACATTCCAGAAAAATCTGGCATGTTACACTACCGGTCGCCAAGCACTAAGTACTTCTAAAAATTCTACTCAAGTACTACCCTACATAGTTCACCAAAACTAATGGCCCTAGTTACTACGATACAGTTGGAGAGGCTTCTATGCCTACAAAATAATCAAGGATATCGCACGACGCGATTCACCCTAGTTTGTCTACATCCCTGTTTTGGGTTTAACTTTTGAATGCACAACAATTGACTACCTCCAGAAGCGTTGCCTTCTGGGTAGGTCTATATGGGCGTCTCTACTATCTCTAAGTCCTATGATTTTTGTTTCTATTCTACGAGTCAGCACACCGAACACATCAACAGGCAAGCATCTAGTACATATGTCTACAGCCATACGTAGCTACGACAGAGTTTTCATTGTTTGCACATCTGAACCTACTCTTGCTCTAAGCTATCGACTAGCTTCTAGGCTACCAGTTTCACCTCTTCAACAAGTTCCTTGAACTTGTCTTCGGTGTAGTCAACAGACATCCGAGTCGCTAGTGGTTCCAGGTTGGCCATGGGCCGATAGGACTTTACCAGTCCTACGATGTGCTTGTTAGAAATATACCCTAGAGGTAATCATAGAGATGATCATATTTTATTGTATCCATGATGTATTATGTGTTCATTGAATATTCATGAAAGGCAACTTGTATTGATTGGCAATTATGTGAATTGTTTGTGAGACTCTTTACTTGTATGGTTATTGTCAGACCCGGGGCCACCGGGCTGGGCACATAATGTAGTTTAAAGAGGTCTAAGAGATTAAGTCCATCTTATCTCTTATTCATCTTGTTTATCTCTTATTTATTCCGTTTAAATAGGAGATAAGGCTAACCGATACAGGAGGAATCTACTCGGGGCATGTTCTGGTACGATTCCTTAGCTGGTATTGGTTAATATCTTTGTAACCCTGACCTCTCGGATATATAAGGGAGGTTAGGGACCCCTCTCAAGATAGAAGATCATTAGGTCATTCAACACCAAAGGCAATACAAACCACCATACAGGACGTAGGGTGTTACGCATCTTGCGGCCCGAACCTGTCTAAGCTTTGTGTTCCTTGCACCTTCGAGTTCCTGATCTCGGCGTCTCCTCACCCAAAACTTACCACCTTGGGTATATCCCTCGGTGGGCAGCCGGTTAAACACCGACAGCTGGCGCGCCAGGTAGGGGGGCGCGTCGAAGATCCACCGGCGAGCTCAATGGCATCTTTCAGTTTCATCAGGTTAGTTCCCTCTCAGGGTACGGCATTCATTTTTGGCTTGTGGGTTTGCATCGCAGATGGTGCGGGCAACTTTCGGCGATTCCTCATCGACATGAAGCCAAAAACCTTCACTGCGGATCCTCGCAGCGGCCTCGACAAGTTTGTCGACGAGCTCGACAACTTGCCGCTCCATACTTTTGCAGCATAGATCGAGATGGAGTCTGCTCTAGGCTCGACTTCTTCTGGTGTTGCGACAACTTCCCCTGGTTTGGGCTTGTTCCAATCTTGGGATCCGCATGGTCGATCTCAACTCGGCTCATGCAAACCGGCCACTGATCTTCAGGAGGCCAACGTCGCTGGGTCCCTCTCCATGTTAGAGAAGGATCTGGACTTGCTGCTCCAGGACGAAAAGCCTGAAGCCACCGCGTGTCGGGGGGCTTCGGGTTGTTCCGGTCCTGGTGATTTGGAGATCACCTCTCTGCCGAAGGGGCGTGTGCATTGGAGGGGCACAATGCTCTCCGATCTACTCGAGCCGGAGGGTTGACTCATGGCTCACCTCGAGCCATTGCCCTTCCAAGAGGGCAGGCCATTGGCCACCGCGGTGGAGGGGTCGACTGAACTAGTCGACGAAAGCTCTCACGACCTTTCCTCCCGCCAGGTGCTGATGGCCGAAGAAGGCGAGGACGATGGGGATCTTCCCATTGTCAACTTTGAAGCAATCTCCGAAGATGAGATCACGGCCAACGCTGGCGACGAGAACGATGCTGATCGAGAGGCGCGGAGGGCCAGGAACAGGGCTCGCACAATCCGGCGGAGGAGGGCCAACGAGCGTAGGCGATCTATGCATCACGAGCTTGACCCTGAGTTCGCCGCTGTAAGCGAGCGGGGTTTCAGGACTCCGGTGGCCAACATCGCTAGGGTGACGGCCATCCTCGAGCGCAGCCATGATCCGGAGGTACATCAAGCACTCCTCTACGCGCAGAGGGCTTGGATCCAGCTGGATCAACACAACCCGGCGCCCACCATCCGGGAGGAGCGCGTGGGCGAGAGTCGAAGTCAGGTTCACAGCCGAACGGCTGGCGGCCGTCCTCGACACCAGATCAGCAACGACAATGCGCGTGGGAGCCAGGCCCCTGGCGGGAGGCAACAGCCACCACAAGGGGGTCACCCGCAACAGGCTAATCATCGACCTCCTTCGGAGGACCTGCGCCAGCACATCAATGAAGGTCGCGACGCGCGGACCGTGATCTCCTCCAGGCGCAAGGTTCGCGAAGAAGTCGAGACTGAAGGTACTGACTGTAGCGATCGATTCCCTGCTTTTTCTGCTCGTTTCAGCAGCTACAAGTACCCAGAGGGCTTCAAGCCGACCGGCATCACCAAGTACGAGGGCAAGCAAGCCCCTCAGCAGTGGCTACGTTGCTACTCCACAACCATTGAGGTCGTAGGGGGTTCAAACATCACCAAAGTCGTTTACTTCCCGATGGCTTTGGACCCTGCACCGCTCACTTGGCTGGAGAGCCTCGGCAGCAACTCCATCGACTCCTGGGAACGACTTAAGAAGGTCTTCATCGACAATTTTCAGGGAGCGATTGCCCGTGCAGGTACTTGACACGATCTTGCCCAGTGCAAGCAAGAACGTAACAAGCTCATGCGGTCCTACACGCGCCGCTTTTTCGACGTTCGCGCTACTATCGCGAACATTTCGGAGGACGACATCATCGATTGCTTCTACAACGGCATCACCGACCCGGGCATCTACAGGGATTTCGGGCGGAACAGGCCAAAGACTA
Organism: Panicum hallii; assembly: GCF_002211085.1. Lineage (NCBI taxonomy): Eukaryota > Viridiplantae > Streptophyta > Magnoliopsida > Poales > Poaceae > Panicum > Panicum hallii. The sequence continues at coordinate 30,930,093 of NC_038049.1, read as the reverse complement.
TTGCGGGCCTTCGTGATATGATGCACGATTGGTCCGAACAGGAGGAGAAGATGCGGGAGCGGTTCCCGCGGCGTCAGGACAGCAACCTGAGGCGTCCAAATGATAACTGCAACGACAAAGGCTAGCGGGACTTTTCGGGGCCACCCCGGAAGCGAAAGCCAGATGATGTCATCATGGCTATCAATCATCCTTCGCGGGGCAAGAAGTCGTCGACACAGGAGGAGTTCGAGAAGCTCCTGCAGAAGAAGTGCCCATGGCATCCGGGCGCCAGCCACGCCGCCATCGACTGCTATCACCTTCGGAGGACGTTCAGCAACTCCGGTAGCGGAAAGAAGAACAAGAAGCCTGCTGACAAAGAACCCGAGGATGATGATCAAGAGGACCACGGGCGCAACCCGAAGTTTCAAGACGCATCAAAAGTTGTCAACGTCATCTTTGGAGGAGACGAGGATTTTTGCTCCAGGCGGGATCAGAAGCTGCTCCTCTGGGAGATTTTGTCCATCGAGCCGGCGGTACCACGACCACTCCATTGGTCGGAGGTCCCCATCTCGTTCTCCCGCGACGACCAGTGGACGAGCTTTTCAGAGCCCGGTAAGTTCCCTTTGGTCCTGGACCCTGTGGTGGCGGAGGTCAAGCTCACCAAGGTCCTAATCGATGGCGGGAGCGGGCTCAATCTCATCTTCGTCAGCACGTTGAAGAAAATGGGCCTGGATTTCAAGGACATGCTAGTTCCCAATAAGTCTCCCTTCTACGGCATCGTCCCAGATAACGCAGCACACCCGCTGGGTACGGTGGTCCTCCCAGTCACCTTCGGCACGCGGGAGAACTACCATACCGAGTTCATCAAGTTCGAGGTGGCTAACTTCGAATCTTCTTACCATGCTATATTGGGTCGACCGGCACTCGCCAAGTTTATGGCAGTGCCACATTACGCCTATTTGCTTCTTAAGATGCCAGGACTTAGTGGGGTACTCACCCTCCGTGGCGACCTGAAGAAGTCATACGACTGTAATCAAGAGGCGATCCAATACGCTTCGACTACTCGCGTGCCAGGTGCTTCGGGAGAAGTACTCGCGGCCGCGCAGCAGCTTTCCCAATCCGGGCTGGAGATTCCTTCCAAGAAGGCCAGCAAGTCGAGCATCCAGTCGACTGATGACGTGGCCCTCAAGTCGATCCAGCTTTAGGAGGGAGATTCATCTAAGACCTCTATCATCGGTGCCGGCTTAGGTGACAAATAGGAATTCACGCTCGTCAGCTTCCTTCGGGCTAACCGAGACATATTCGCATGGAAACCAGCGGATATGCCAGGGGTGCCCAGGGAGTTGATCGAGCATGCTTCGAATGTACATCCGACGGCTACGCCTAAAAAGCAACGCCTGTGGAGGTTTGCCCACGACAAGCGTGAGGCCATTAAACGGGAGATCGCTAAACTTCTCGCGGCTGGATTCATTAAAGAAGTAATCCATCCAGAGTGGGTCGTGAATCCCGTTCTTGTAAAGAAAAAGAACAATGAATGGAGAAGGTGTGTCGACTACACTGATCTCAACAAGCATTGCCCAAAAGCCCATTTTGGGCTGCCGCACATTGACCAGGTTGTCGATTCGACGGCTGGTTGTGTCCTTCTTTGTTTTCTTGATTGTTACTCAGGTTATCATCAAATCGCGCTCAAGGAGGAGGACCAAATCAAGACTGCCTTCATCATCCTGTACGGGACTTACGCCTACAAAACAATATCCTTCGGGTTGAAGAATGCAGGAGCAACCTATCAGCATGCGATCCAGATGTGTTTCGCGGATCAGCTACACCGGAATGTTGAGGCTTATGTGGACGATGTCTTTATTAAGACCAAGGCATCCAGCGACTTAATTGCATTGGAGGAAACATTCAGTAGTTTGCGCAGATTTTGGTGGAAACTCAATCCCACCAAGTGCGTCTTTGGAGTGCCTTCAGGGAAATTGCTCGGGTTCATCGTCAGCAACCGGGGCATTGAAGCCAACCCTGTAAAGATCACGGCCATCACTGATATGGAGGCTCCGGCCACAATCAAGGATGTGCAGAAGTTAACAGGTTGTATGGCGGCCCTGAACAGGTTCATCTCCCGTCTCGGGGAGAGAGGACTACCTTTCTTCAAACTCCTGAAATGGCAGGATAAGTTCCAATGGACGGAGGAGGCTGAGCGGGCCTTGCAGGATCTGAAACATCATCTTCAGTCACCTCTGATCCTTACAACACCGTTGCCAGGGGAGGATCTACTACTTTACATCGCGGCAACAACTCATGTTGTCAGCAGTGCTATTGTAGTCGAGCGAGGCAAAGAAGGCCATGCGTTTGGAGTGCAGAGGCCTGTCTACTTCGTCAGCGAAGTCCTCTCTGAATCCAAGGTACGGTATCCAGCTGTTCAAAAGCTCTTGTATGTAATCTTAATCACATCCAGAAAGCTACGCCATTACTTCGACGAGTACAAGATCACTGTGATCACGGACTTCCCGCTGGAGGATATTCTTCATAATCAAGATGCCACGGGGCGCATATCCAAGTGGGCAGTGGAACTGGGGGCTTTGTCAATCGACTTCAAGCCACGCACTGCAATCAAGTCACAGGCTCTAGTCGACTTCATGGCCGAATGGAGGGAGAATCAAGTCCCAACCCCAGTGGACAAGCCAGAGCACTGGACATGTATTTTGATGGGTCCCTCAAGCTTGACGTCGGCGGCGCTGGTGTTCTGCTTATTTCTCCACGAGGTGAACAGTTGAAATATGTCCTTCAGATCCTGTGGGCGGTATCCAACAACGAAGCTGAGTATGAAGCTTTGCTTCACGGGCTCCGTTTGGCGATATCACTAGGGATCAAGCGACTACTTGTATATGACGACTCTCTCCTTGTCGTTCAGCAGGTCAACAAGGAATGGGACTGCAACAAGGAGACAATGGATGCTTATGTACAGGAAGTGCGCAAATTGGAAAGCAAATTCTCCGGCCTGGAGGTTCATCATGTATTACGGGAGCACAATATTGGCGCGGACACCCTGTCCAAACTGGGGTCCACGCATGCCCAGGTCCCAACGGGAGTCTTCGTTCAGGAGCTCAAACAGCCATCCATCAAGTCTTCTCCGCCGGTAACCATCGACGTGGGTCCCCAACAACCCGATCGAGAGGTTATGGTGTTGCAGGAGGACTGGCGAGAGGCTTTTATCGACTTCATTCGAGACCAGTGGCTACCAGCAGGAATTGACGCCAAGAGCGCAGAAGCAGCACGCATCTCATGAAGAAGCAAGGGCTTCGTCCTGGTTGACGGCAAGCTCTATCGACGTGGCGCTCGGTCAGGAGTTCTCATGAAGTGTGTCACAAAGGAAGATGGTTACGACATACTGCGGGAGATCCACGAGGGCGTCTGCGGCAACCATGCGGCTTCAAGAACGCTGGTGCCGAAAGCATACAGGGCCATTTTCTGGTGGCCCACCGCAGTGACCGACGCGGAGGATCTCGTGCGCAGGTGTCAAAATTGTCAATTCTTCGGCAAACAAATTCATGTTCCCGCTCATAGCCTCATCACTATACCGCCATCTTGTCCCTTGGCTTGTTGGAGTCTCGACATGATCGGGCCCTTCACAATGGCGCCAGGCAGCTTTACCCATGTGCTGGTGGCCATCGACAAGTTCACCAAGTGGATCGAGTACAAACCGATAGCCAAGCTCACTCCAGATCGGGTCGTCGACTTCATCTCAGATATTTTGCATCGTTTCGGCTTCCCCAACACCATCATCACAGACTTGGGATCAAACTTCACGGCAAACCAGTTCTGGCAGTTCTATGAGAATGCTTGCATCACAAAATATGTCTCGGTTGCACACCCAAGGGCCAATGGACAAGTCGAAAGGGCGAACGGCCTGATCATTGACGGCCTCAAGAAGAGACTTTATGATGAAAACAGCAAGAAGGGAGGCAAATGGGTGCATGAGCTATCACACGTCATCTGGGGGCTTCAGACTCAGCCGTCCAAAGCCACAGGCCAAACACCTTTCTTCCTTGTGTATGGATCTGAAGCCATTCTACCGGCCGATATCATGTGGAGGTCTCCAAGGGTCGAAATGTACAACGAAGGCGAGGCGGACGAGGCGCGGTAGTTAGAGCTCGATTCTGTGGAAGAAGCTCGTTGCACCGCTCTTCTCCAGACGGCCCGGTACCTACAGGGGATCCGGCGATATCATGATCGCAACGTCAGGGAGCGGTCATTCAATGTTGGCGAATTGGTCTTGCGTCGTATTCTGGACGAATCTGACCTACACAAGCTCAACTCAAGGTGGGAGGGCCCGTTCGTTGTCAAGCAGGTTACAAGGCCAGGGTCTTATCGACTACAATTTCCTGAGGGTCACCACGTCCCGAACTCCTGGAACGTTCAGAACCTGCGCAAGTTCTACCCTTAAGTCGAGGCCCGGCGATCGCTGAATCCCCGAGGGCTCAGAAGATCTCCTTTCCCCGAATCAATTTGGAGGCTATGAGCCACATGACTCGGGTTGTACATTCCTTTTTACTTACACGACGGTCATGGTTGCGTGCAGACACATATATATAACTCGACTTCTTGTCGTGAATGATGCGGGGGCCACGGCCACGATCATCTCCTTTCGACTCCCGTTCCTGACGGAACCCTCGGCTCCGACTAACCCCTCTACATATCGAGTTCCGCCGCGACCTTGGATGGTCGCACGCGACAGCAGTCGCATTTTTTTTTCCCGACACAGTCGATCCGCTCGACTGGCTTACACCCAGTACGCTGGAAAGGCTCGTATAAAGCGCTATCTCGACTACATCTTGAGTAGCTGCACTCCGAACAGTCTTGTTTCTGCCAAAAAGAATGGCAAACCCGCGGCACCGCCCGCACCTGCTCCTAGCAAGCTCGATCCGTCCGTCCGGGTCCTGCCTAGCTTAAGGAGCACGCTCACAGTAGGAGTGACTTTCGACTACACTCAGAGTCACCGCACTTGGGGTAGTCCTGTTTTTCTACCCTACGCACGGCAACCTCGCGACGATGCTCGCATGCTTTCCTAACAAGTTTAGACCCGCTCGATCGAGTTGTGGCTAATCCGTTAGACAAATATTAGCTACCCTTCGGGTCGTTGCACCCAAGGAAGCGTCTACTACTTAAGTCTTGTAAGCCTGGACTCCATTTCAGCTAAGGCATGCAAACAAGTAGAGATATCGCGTGAAGCAGCGGGGGCCGGCTCCGCACTGGAAGGATCAGCCTGAGTTGATGGCTCTGGGGCTGCAGTAGTCGTGCCCGGGTCCAGCTGAAGCTGCACCGCGCTCGCAGCCCTGATAGTGTCGAAGTCATCGTTATACAAGCTGGCAAGAGCAAGATTTTCAAGCGTCGGAGGTAAACTCACAGTGTCGACTTCTTTTTGGCGGCCTTTTTCACCCGCAAGGTCCGTCGCGGAGTCTCTGTCGCCGGCGGTGAGGCTTTACCGGCTGATTGGGTGGTCCCCGCCATGGCAATGGTCACCGCAGCGATGGTGGATGGGCCTGTTTCCATCCCTTCGGGTTCGGTCCCGGGGGACAGAGCAGGAACGCTACAAGTGGATGCTGTCAGTATTCAGTGCTATTGGTACTTAGCAGCTCATCAAAGCGGCAAATCAGTACCTAGAGGACTCGACTTCTTGCGCCTTGCGTTTGCGCACCAGTCGATGGCCCTTTGGCACCAGTGGTAAAACGCCGGTCAACTCCACGCTCTGGTCGGAGGAGTTGTCCCGGCGCGATTCTCCCTTGGCTCCTTCTCCCGCATGCGAGCCCGTGCCTCCGGTGGACTCGCTACTGCGTTGAGCTGCAGCAAGGCGAGCCTTCTTGGCCGCAGCGGCAGCAGAGGGGAGGAGGTGATCCGGTCGGAGGATGTCAGGCTGCGGCGGGTAGCTGCTGTACAGTTCCGTGTGTCCCTGCAGAAAGTTCTTCAGTTAAGTAACAGTGCAAAAGCGTTTATCCTCAGCAAAAGAAGTCGAATTCTTACTGGTTTGGGCGGATTTCGTGCGGAAAACAACGTGGGCATGTACGGCACGGTGTCCACGTCTAGCAGCACCCGCTGAATCTGCTGGAGCGCGACATCGTCTGGCAAATCCTCTGCGCACATGCGAGAAGGATCAGCGGGGCCTGTGTACTCGAAGCCCAGGTGATGGCGCTGCTGGATGGGTTGGATGCGGCGTTTGTAAAATGCGAACATGACGGAGGCGCCGGTCACTCCCTTCTTCTTCTGTGCCTCAATGACGTCCAGCAGCTCTCTGACTTGATCCATTTTCCCGCCGGAGGGTTCAAGGTTCGATTCTCCCCTCACTACCGGGGGTCTGTTCGACTTCGTTGGAAGATGGGGAGCATGGTTTTCGATGTAAAACCAATGGTTTTTCCATCCAGGAAGATTTGAGGGGAATTTGTATGAAAGGTATTTTTCGCCGGCCTGCTGTCGCTGTTGGATGCCGGCGCCCCCTACTACAGACAGTTTCTTCGTGGTAGGCTGGGGTTTGACGCGGAAGAGAAAGCGGAATAGATCCCAATGGGGTTCGATTCCGAGAAAGGCTTCGCAGAAATGGATGAAAATGGAAATGTGGCAAATGGAGTTAGGGTTGAGGTGATGGAGCTCAAGCCCGTAATAATAAAGAAGGCCACGAAAGAAGGAACAAGTGGGGAGGGCCAATCCCCGTTTGGCAAAATGGAGGAATGTGACGATTTCGTCGACATTCTCCATGGGGAAAGGTTCACGGTATGAGGGGCGCCAGTTGACAAGGTTCTTCTCTTGCAGCAACCCCTCGGAAACTAGTTTGTTCAGATTGTTGAGGGAGCACTTACTGTGTGTCCATTCCGCGGTTGATGGCTCCGTCTCTTTCCTCTTTTCCTCGATCTCTGACTTCTTGGACGCCATTTCCGATGCGCTGGCCACGAGATGCTCGGGGGCTGCAGGGAGAGGGGCGGGGAGGTCGGAGCGGGAGAATCTCCTAGGGGGGATGGCGGCGGTGCTTGGCTCAGATTGGGGATTTTGGTGGCTTTTGGCGGAATGCGGGTTGAAAGCACGGTTTTTTCCTACTGTTATCGCCGGGTTAAATAACCAGCGGGGTGGGGAAAAGTTACTGTTTTGAAGTTCAGGAGTCATTTTCGAGAATATTCCAAATCTGAGGGGTCATTGGATGGAATGTTTGGATTAAAATATTCGATTAACCATTTTTTTCAGGGTTAGTTGGCCCGAATAAAGGGGTTTCTTGAAATAATAATCTAATACCCGTCATCTGTGTCATCATTTTGGTAATTTCGCAGGTTGTCATTTTTTGCCTGCATGCCATGGTTGTTGGATCCTTATCTCCAAATTTTGTGGGATTTGGATTCAAGGCTCGGGGGCTGCGGGATACGTGGCATCGACTACTTATTTTTCAAATTTTTTGAAGGATAAGCAGGATTACGGACAAATGGGACCCTCAGCCTGATTCTCCGATTCAACCTAAGGCTCGGGGGCTACTCCATATGGAGTGCGATTTTTAAATTGCACACCATAACAAAAATTTGGGGCATGAGCACCTCGTAGTTTCGACGCAGCCAAGCAAGTACTCAAAGAAGGACTTCAAGATGAAGCTTCAGAAGAAGTCGAAGACTACTTCGAAAGTACTCGATAAGTCTGCGGTACTCAGCTACGAAGAGCTCGGGGGCTTGTCAGACCCGGGGCCACCGGGCTGGGCACATAACGTAGTTTAAAGAGGTCTAAGAGATTAAGTCCGTCTTATCTCTTATTCATCTTGTTTATCTCTTATTTATTCTGTTTAAATAGGAGATAAGGCTAACTGATACAGGAGGAATCTACTCGGGGCATGTTCTGGTACAATTTCTTAGCTGGTATTGGTTAGTATCTTTGTAACCCTGACCTCTCGGATATATAAGGGAGGTCAGGGACCCCTCTCAAGATAGAAGATCATTAGGTCATTCAACACCAAAGGCAATACAAACCACCATACAGGACGTAGGGTGTTACGCATCTTGCGGCCCGAACCTGTCTAAGCTTTGTGTTCCTTGCACCTTCGAGTTCCTGATCTTGGCGTCTCCTCACCCAAAACTTACCACCTTGGGTATATCCCTCGGTGGGCAGCCGGTTAAACACCGACAGTTATTCTAAAGTCATTCCTAGTTGGAGTTCATGTATTGACACACATGAATATTAGACTAGCACATGTATTAGTTGATGACTGTGTTTCACAAGTCATAGATATGAAGATGTCAAACTAATAATGTGGACGCATGTATGATATGAGGCTGGACCGACCCAATTCGAGAAATAGTGATTTCTCATTACATAATGTGTATGCTGTGTCCTTAGACTTAAGATTGTCGCATGTACTCAAGATGTGAACCGACGTACTTAGGAGCCATCAAACGCTCTTCCGTAACTGGGTAGTCATAAAGGTTGTTCTTAGGTTTGTCAAGAAGCATGCTGTGAGACATGGTCAGTCAAGATGGGATTTGCCCCTCTCTGTTTGAGAGAGATATCTCTAGGCCCCTCGAGTGATCGGATCAAGAAATGCATGGCCGTGCTAGGGTTAATTGTTAACCAAGAATTCTGGATCACGGCATCGAGAAAGAGAGATCAGGTTGGAGCTAGACCAAATATCGTGAGGCAAAGGGAATAGCATGTATATGAGTATATGAGATTGTGACGGCTCGTCTGATATGATCTTTTATGCGCGCATAGGAGTTGACACGTCTTGCTAGAGGCCGTTGTCAATTATTGATCAAGTAGGAGTACTCGGGCCATGTCTGTTCGCGCATGAGCCTATAGGGTCACACACTTAAGGGGCTAGAAGCCTAATGAGGATATGATCCAAATTAGACTGGGCTTAAGTGCACTAATGAGCCTCGGCTAGGAACCCCAATAGTGGGCACCTATAAAAGAAGGGGTGGGGGCGCATGGAGGGGCTAACCCTAATTCCACGCCTGTTGGCAGTCGCCTATTCTCACGCTCGCGCCCACGGTTGCCCTCGCGGACCTAGTAATCCAGAGTGCGACGCTTCTTCCCCGTATGTGTGGATACCTTGGAGGTGCTGCATGTGCTACACGAGGATGAGCCGCACGTGAGGAGGTCTTACAACTGCACTGCTGGTGACTGACTGCACTACCCCGCCGCGCTACAGAAGTTCTGCGCCTGCGCGTCTAGTGGTAATTCCATGATCTATGATAGCAGTTTTCCTAGTTTATGCAGTGGAAATTTTTGTTTATCGCTAGCGTAGCCCACCTCATATCCCTACAATGGTATCAGAGTCGTAGCTGCTTCATTATAGGTTCGGATGTGTGCATATGGAGATATGTGTGGATGTAGATGAAACCCTAATCCTATTTCGTGTCCTCGCTATGATGGTCGTGTAAGGACATACTCCTACCAATCGGGTATCCGAGTTAAGTGATACACGTAAACCCAGTCAAAGTAGGCGGAGATCAATGGGATTGGTCGAATTGAAACCTAGGATGGATCACCAGATGCATATAATGCGTGGGGTGGCAGATTGGATCTGCTACCGGGTTGAGAAAGTTATAGAAACATGTTGTTCGGTAAAACAACCATAATTTTTGCATACGAACTCGGATTGAGGCGAACTTTATATGAAAATTCATCTACAGAAAATTTTACACTTGAAATTCGACGCTGATACATTTTAGCTGAAATTAGATTTTCCAAAAATGGCTTGAAAGATGGAGTTTCGGGCGTTCGAAGTTTAGAAGTCGTTTCACCTAACTTGGTTTTGCAGGATCATATGTGATCGATATGGCCCTTATGTGTATGTGATGCATGTATGTAATTTTCTTGACTTGCGTGTCGTGAGTAATACAATACAGCAGGAGCCAAATGTATTGCCAATTTGTGTAATGGCCTGCGTGCCAACCTGTGATGATCCGATCCGACAATGTAACTAGAATTCGGTAGTTATAGTTCTTGGAGGACTCGTAACTTGAAGGATGGCGCACATGGAACATGGAGATGGAGATCACCATGGTGGATAGATTCTATGGAGGTGGAGATCACCATGTGAATATGGGCCATACTGATTCACAACTATGTGTTTACCATTCTTATCGTTTTACTTCTACTTGCAATAATGTATTTTCTGCATATGATAGAAGTAGACCGATCGATCCCTCGCAATGTTTAAGTTTAAATGCCCTCCCAACTAAATCTTGCTCCATCGCGTGTCTTGTACAATTAGTGGTGGGTCTATAAATTAGGGTGCCACTAGTTTTCCTTGACTTGATGAGTTTGTATCGGATACTTACACGCATAAAGGGTTGGTAAACTTAAACAAGGTCATCTTAACAGTTAAAGACCTAGGGGCATAAAGGTTGGGAGCCGAGACATAGAGATGTCACCCAACAGCATGAGTCATATGTGATATGATTAGCGAAGAGTTATTTACCGATCTACCTATCTTCTAGCGGTGACGCTAAAGCTCACTAGTCGACTTGATAGTTGTGGGACTTGAATCACTAAGTATCAATGGAGGGATATTGATTTTAGTGGGAGTAGATTCTATTAAATGTTTAATGTGATTTACTCTATCATGGATACGTTTGTCTTAGTATTTTTGCATTATTATTTTGTTGTAGATCAATGGCACCTAGCACCACCACATCTTTTACTTTGTTTTCGATCCTTGAGAAGGATAAGTTGAATGGAACTAACTATATGGATTGGATCCATAACCTGAGAATTGTTCTCAGGGCTGAGAAAAAGGAAGACGTTCTGGATACCGCATTACCTGAAGAGCCTGCTGATTATGCAACTGTTGCTGTCAAGAATGCTTACAAGAAAGCATGCGACAACAATCTTGAAGTAAGTTGCCTTATGCTCACTTGCATGAAATTCGAGCTACAGATGCAGTTTGAGACAAACCATGAGGCGCACGATATGATTGTGGCGCTTGAGGACATGTTCCAGACATAGGCCAGGACTGAAAGGTTCAATGTGTCCAAGGCCTTTGTTGAGAGCAAGCTCGCAGAGGGCGCAGCAGTGGGGCTGCATGTGATCAAAATGGTTGGTTACACGCAGAGGTTGGAGAAGCTGGGCTTCCTACTCGGCCAAGAGTTGGCCACTAATTTCATTCTTGCATCTTTACTGCTGCACTATGGGAACTTCATCTTGAACTACCACATGGGCAAGCGTGGCAAGAGGAGAAGTTGATTTCCGCGTGGGCAATAATGCAAGAGTTGCTGTGTTGAGCGTCGGGATGATGCAACTCCATCTCCCGTCAGGATTTATTATGGAGTTGAATAATTGTTATTTTGTTCCTTATGTGAGTCGAAACATTATATGTCCTTCATGTTTGATGATGGATGGTTATTCGTTTACGAGTGAAAATAATGGTTGTGTGATCTCTAAGAATGATATGTTTGTGGCTTCTGCGCCTATTAAGAATGGTTTTTTTATTTTAAATCTTGATGATTCACCTATCTATAATGTAAGTGCTAAAAGGCTTTGGCCTAATGATTTGAGTCCTAACTATATGTGGCATTGTCATTTGGGTCATATAAGTGAGAACCACATGAACAAGCTCCATTTGGATGGGCTTCTAACTTCATTTGATTTTGAATCATACGAGACATGTGAAGCTTGTTTGCTAGGCAAGATGACTAAGACACCATTCATAGGTTTTCCCGAGAGAGCATCGGACTTGCTGGAACTCATACATACTGATGTGTGCGGACCAATGAGCATGACAGCTAGAGGAGGATTCCAATACTTCATAACTCTCACCGATGATTTGAGTAGATATGGCTATGTCTATTTGATGAAGAATAAGTCTGAAACCTTTGAAAAGTTCAAGGAATTTTAGAATGAGGTTGAAAATCAACATGGCAAGAAAATTAAGGCCTTGCAATCTGATCGAGGAGGTGAGTATTTGAGTCATGAGTTTAGCAATCATCTGAAGAGTTGCGGAATTGTTCCACAACTGACGCCACCTGGAATAAGTTGGAGAAACGGTGTGTCCGAGCGACGTAATCGAACTTTGTTGGACATGGTTTGGTCGATGATGAGCCAGTCGGACCTACCGTTATCATTTTGGGTTTACGCTCTAGAAACAGCAGCTTTCACACTAAACAGGGTACCATCTAAATCCGTAGTTAAGAAACCATATGAGATATGGACTAGGAAGACTCACAGCTTGTCTTTTCTGAATGTTTGGACTGGGAAGACTCACAGCGCGTGAGCCCATAGAGTCACACACTTAAGGGGCTGGAAGCCTAATTCCACGCCTGTTGGCAGTCACCTATTCCAACGCCCGTGCCCACGATTGCCCTCGCGGACCTAGCAGTCCGGAGTGCAACGCTTCTTCCCCGTACGTGTGGATACCTTGGAGGTGCTACATCTGCTGCACGAGGACGAGCTGCATGTGAGGAGGTCTTGCAACTGCACTATCGGTGACCAATTGCACTACCCCGACGCGCTATAGAAGTTCCGCACTCGCGCGTCTAGTGGTAATTCCGTGATCTATAACAATAGTATTCCTGGTTTATGCGGTAGAAATTTTTGTTTATCGCTAGCGTAGTGCACCTTATATCCCTACAGTGCTCCACGTTGGTCCTGGTGGTTTGTGAGACATAACTAAAAATTTTTTGGGGGGTTTCACAAAGTCACTCCAATAGTGTCTTGTTGCTCACCACCCCTTTCTCTATCGGATCCACCATGTCGACCACAACCTGGGCAGCACCCTTAACCTCTTCAACCTCCTTCTTGTTTTGCTATTTTTCAGCAGCCATCTTCTTGATCTGTGTCATACACTCCACGAGTTCTACATTTGCATCTTGGAGGGCCTGAATCAACTTCTCTGCATCATTTGAATGATGGTACACAAGATTCTTCAAGTCAGTGATCTCATCATTCTTATTTCTTATGGTATTATTAAGTTCTGCAAGAAAAAGAAGATGAAGAAGCACTTCTAGTAGTTCAGATACTACTCTCCAGTTATGGCCAACAAGGATAAAGCAGACGACAGAGTATTACCTCGGTAAGACTTGGCCTGTAGTCTATTTTTGTCCTTCAGATTTTCAATCTCTTTCGTTAGCAGCCAAACCTCTCGGGTGTGCTCCAATTTAAAGGTATCCAGTTCATACCGTACTTTAGCATTCTCTGCTGCTTGTGCTTCAATCTCTTGCTCCCTAGTCTACAACTGCTGGAATTTTATCTCCATGGCTCGCAATTTGTTCGACTTGATGCGGGATCAGTTAGCCATGGTCTGTTTGACATTAAGAAGAAGTTTGAGAAGACATACTACTCGACAATAGCAAATATGGACTGTTCAGGGCACTAACCGTGGAGAATCGAAATAAATATATGAATGACTCATTGAACTCCTTCATACGTTCATCTACCAGCATTGGATCATCGATAAGCTCAAATGGGATGCCGCTCTCCTAAATTGATGGCTACATCAGAGCTACAACTGTTGAACCACCCGCAGCACCTTGCTCATCAAGGTCATGCTGCTACGGCTCCGGGCTCCCTGTCACATGGTTACTCCATAAGCAAACGCGCAAGCAACAAAGAACTTGGGTGAAAGGTGGATCAACGCAACCTACCTATGGGATTTTCTTGAGGCTATCTTGCGTTTGCTAACTCTAGTTTACCAATTGGCATGTCCTCTTCACCGGGACCTTCAGCTTCTGTGGGTGAGGGGACATGGGCATTTGGCTACTACGGCGGTTCAACAACCTCCATGGCCGCTGGTGTCACATCAACCACCTTCTCTACCTCAGGGGCTCGGGCATTCATGGCATCACCAGGCTGCTCCAAGCCCCTGAGCAGAGGATAGCTTGCATACAGAAACAGCGATATGAGTTGTTACTAGACAAATAAGAACCCCCAATACACAAGGGAAAAGCACTCAGATACTTATAGTGCATGCTTCTTTATAGACAATACTTTCTTCCTAAGTACTTGAGGCACTTGTCTAGTACCCAGAGCACTCATCGCTGCAGGTTCGCCAGTTGAGGGCCGTGTTTGCCCCGGTGGGGCCACCGCGATGGTCACCCTCAAACTGCGGTTAGCCAGGGGCGGCGATTGCTCCTGCGCAGCCTCAGCAGTACCACTTGACGGGTCAACTGCAACGGTGGGCATGCCCTGTCCCCTTGCAGTGTCGTCCCCGATTTCCTCTTCAACCATACCCCTACTATGTTTGAGGGTCGGGGAGCTACCGAGAAGAGTCAAGAAGAAGGGGGAATTTCAATCACGAATCACCCAAGCGAAAGCAAGAAAAGTACTCGGAATAGACAAGCACTCACCTGGACTTTTCGACGTCACTGCCAGCTAGTGAGGCGCTGGCCTTGCGCTTCCGAGCTGTTTGGACATGCATGTATTCTTTGAACATGCATTGATAGCGGACTGATAAGGTTCTTCGTTTCATATGTGTTTTTCGGCACAAAGTTAGGCTTTGGAAGCAAGGAGCCTAGGAGATGGAGAAGATCATTGAAACTGTCGTTTAACCATCCATTCTTAGCCTTAAGCATCAGAAGTTTAATTAAGAAGCGCAAGACGGTCCACGTATTCTCACATCCCTTGCATTCATCGTATACACAGTCAGGGCGATCTCCTTGAGAGCATCAAAATTTTCTAAACCTTTGGCAACAATTCTTCCATATAGGGATGAATCTCACAATTATCAGCCTACTCATCATTATTACAACACCACTTTCATTCTTTCTAACCCAATCATCATTGTAACACTCAAATCCCCTCATTGAGTCAAATTTTCTCCATCATTGGGTTCAAACACCGTATAAGTACCCCTCCCTCTCCATGATGGGTCCAAATTTCATAATCCTTCATAAAACCTCACTAGACCAAGTGTGTGGAAGGAAATTAGGTAGAATTTTTTTGTTTTTCTAGTTTTTATTTTCATTGAAAGCAGTAAAGATACAATTCAGATGGTGGAGATCCTCCCCCAAGATATCTCTTGGTTTAAGCTCTGATGAGTAGGACCCTCTCTTTACCTGTTTAGTTTGAGATCCATTCATCCGTACCTAGAGAGGACATTGAGGACGGCGATGTCTTCTTCACTCGCCACACCTTCTTGTTCTTCCTTGATTTTGGCGGTGTGGGTGATGGATCCATGGTCTTTGGAGCTGGGGTATTACTCTTTGGCTCCTTTCTCTTTGTTCTTCTTTGTTCACCTCTCATGAATTTCCTCATGAAGGTGATAAGATTTTTCCTCTTTAGGAGGTGTCACTTCAACTTCAATGATCTTCTGAGGATTCGGCTCATATTTGATTCGGATCATCGAACATTGTTCTCTCCTTGGCTGGAAGTCAAACTTTTCCTCCGTTCAATTGATGTGGAGTCAGATTTCTCCAGCCCCAACATCGATATGAGCATCTACTATGCTGAGGAATGGCCGTCCCAGGATAAGGGTCGTCTCCTTGTGATCATCCATTCCCAAAACCATGAAGTCAACGGGGATGAAGCAATCCCGTACCCTCATCGAAATATCCTCTATGATCCTTTCTGGGTATTGAACTGAAGAATGAGCTAGTTGTAACTGCATCAGCATTGGAGTCAAGCCTGAATAGTTTAGCTGATCAAAGACTGCCTTGGGCATAACGCTGAGACTGACACCCAAATCACATAAGGCCTAATCAAAGTTCTGTGTTCGAATTGAGCAACTAATAGTGGGATATTCTAGATCTTTCTTCTTCTCAGGAAGCTGCTAGAGTATAGCTGCACTACATGCCTTGGTGAGCTTGATTACCTCAATGATGGGTAGTGGCCGCTTGTTGGCGAGTATGTCGTTGAGATAGCGAGCAAAGGTAGGAACTAGCATTGCATCCTGCAAGGGCACACTGATATTGATGCACTAGATCATATCCACAAAGTGGTTGATTTGCTCATCCAGTGCCAACTTCCTGATTTAGGTGGGGAACGGCAATAATTGAGTGTCGTAGAATTCATGAGGAGCAATCTTCCCCTCGTGAATCTTGTCAGTGTCATCATTGCTGGGTTGTTCTTCCACCATCTTATTCTCCTTTTTCCTACTAGCATGGTCAAGATAAGGCGGATCACGCATGGTTTTACCTCCTCTCGTGGTCACCACGTTGACGTTCTTCATGGAAGATTCGGGTTCCCCCGGGATCTTTTCTATTTCAGCAGAGGGAACAGCAGTAGCCAACTGAGCTAGTTGGGTTTCAAGATCTAAGCTCAGCTGGTTCTTGATAGCAGAGGAGATGTCATCCATCTTCGTTTGAATGGTCTCCAATTTGTCATTGGCGGCAAGCTTCTTTTGTAGCGATTCATTCACTTTTGCTTGGCCGAGGACAAGCTCCCTTGAGGAAGGCTGGTTAGAGTTAAACAAATTCAAATTTCCATTACCTCCTTGGTAGTAGGGCGCGACTGATTCCACCCCTGACCTCCTTGTGGATGAAACCCGTTGTTGTTGTTGTTGTTCATGTACATGACGTCTTCGTGGGTTTCGGAGCATTCGTTACCCGAATGTCCGGTGTTCCGGCAGACCTCGCACGTCATGTGAGCATCTAAGGCTTGAAGTGCTTGCATTGGAGCCTTGTCTTGGGGACGTTCCTCTATATTATTGAGGAGGAGGTCGAGATTAGCGACTACCATCTCCGTCTCCTTGACAATGTGCGTGCCCCGCTAGCGTGGTTGGAGACGTTCTTCATTCCAACCTTGGTTGGACACCATCTTCTCGATCAAAGTTTTAACCCTATCAATGGTTAGCGAGAAGAAAGCACCACCTGCAGCAGCGTCGATGTGGTCGCGGGCTGTCGGAGTCAGCCTGTTGTAGAAGTTCTGAAGAATAAGCCAATCGTCCATCCTGTGGTGAGGAAATGCTAGGATGTACTCTTGAAGCCTCTTCCATGCTTCAAAAACTAACTCATTTGACATCTACTGGAAGCTGGAGATTCTCCCACGGAGAGCGTTGGATTTGCCCATCGGTAAGAATTTTGCGAGGAACGCCTTGGTGCACTTTTCCCATGTGTCCACTGCACTTTTGTTAGCATAAAACCACTGCTTTGCCTTCCTTAGAAGAGAAAACGGGAACAGTCGGAGTCGGATTGCAACCTGAGTAACTCCCTTGATAACAAAAGTGCTGCAAAGTTCCAGGAATTGCTGGAGATGTGCGCTAGCATCCTCATCGGCCTTGCCAGAGAATGGGCTAGCTTGCACCACCGACCTGTCTTGATCTCAAAATTTTCAACTCCAGTGTTGACGGATGGCCCGATTGGGACATTATCAGTGGAGGGAGTAGAGAAATCATGGAGTGTCTTCTTGCCATGGCGTGAGAAGTTGATGGAGCAATAGCGACTGGTTTGGCCGTTGAGAGAGAAACCTGAGGAGGCATGACATGAGGTCAAACTCTTCTCAAAAGTGACTCCAGATCCTGAGAGAAATTTTGCGGCAGATCGAAGCCAGTCATACACTGCCCTGTTTTCACATAAAAGACAAAACAAAGCCAAATTAGCCTGTTTAGACAATGAATACCAACTAAGAAATTAATCAAGAACTTTATCTATTCTTTTAACCAGTACCTTCCCTGGTAACGGTGCGAAAAATGCTTGTTGGTATTTCTTATGTTGCAGATAAATCTGTAAGCGCATGAAATACCGTTGTAGCATTTTACCTGAGAGTAATCTCGGGTGTTGTATTTAAATTTCCGTAGGGAAGGTGGTGGTTATAGAATAGGTAAGTTGATGATTAACTCTTGGTGGAATATTCAATTGCGTAAACAGCAGTAAGGTAATATATGGATAATGAGGTAGTATTACACAAGTTAGTCAAGCTAAAACTCATGAAAAGACTTAGGCAGGGAGAAAGAAAGAAGAAAGCTACTCAGGACTTATATACTTCTATCTAGATATACAGTTTGTATTATACACTCATACATATACACGTGATTATCCTCAGCTCTAGGCTCCCAGGCACTACTGGGAGAAGCGCACATGACTGGCAGAGGAGCCACCAGCCAACTCGACTACTTTATGGACCTCCTACAGCCACTACCAGAACGGGGAGGGTTACGCTGGACGGATAGGTCTATCACTACCTGCTGTCTACCTCATCTAGCCATGGGATAGGACTGCATCCGGAAACACTAATTAACCCAGACATCATGTCTACATTAATAAGCGATACTCTAGTATCCTGCGTGAGTAAACATATGAATACCGGAACCATTGTTGTGGCACTATGTTTACTCTTCTAATCATTCAAGGTATAAGGTATGAATACAAACTATTCATAGAGTATATATCTCACACTGCAGAAGATAAACTATGCAAGTATATAAATCTAGAAGATAATTCTATTAAAGATATCCGAGAATTACAAAGGAAAGTTGTAACACCCTGAGGTAATTTCTTTAAATTTTAATGAATTTATTTTGGGCTCAAATAAAATTTTCCAGGGTTTTCTCTAATTTATCTCGCATTTAAAGTAATTCTATAACGCAAGTAATTAAAATTTATCATAGGATTAAATTGTTTGTGCATTCATGCTGCAGCATTGTTTTATTTGTGTTAAATTTATAAGGTTTGAATTCAAACTTGTTTGAATTCAAATAGTGTTGTTTGAATGTTTGAGTGTAGAAAAGAAAAGAAAGAAGAAAAAGGAAAAGAAAGGGCAGCCCACTTCCTCTCCTAGCCCAGCCCAACAGCTCCCTCCCTTCTCTCCCTCACGGGCTCCCTCTCCTTCTCTTCTTGGTCCAATCCAACCCGAGGCCCAGCACCCCCCTCCTCCTTTTCCTCTCCCCGCGTGGGCCAAGCCGGCCCATCTCCTTTTCCCCAGCCCGAGCTGCGCGCCTGCTCTCCCCTCCCTTCCTTTCTCTCTCTGACTCAGCGGCCCCGCGCGTCAGCGCCCTCTTCTCCCTCTCCTTCTTCCTCCCCGGCGCAACGGCCTCCGATGTCCCCGACGAGCCCCTTCCCCTGGGCCCGCGCGCCAGGGCGCCGCAGCCGCCCTACAAAACCCCGCCGCGCCTAGGGTTTCCCTAGCTGCCGCCGCCGTACCCCCGCACCCCTCCAACCCTAGCTTTTGGATGCGCCGCCGCCGCCGAGCCACGGGTCGCCGCCGCGCCGTCTCCTCGCCGCTTTCCGCCGTCGCCCAAGCACCGTGGGTTTACCCCGGTGGGGTAAGGATCCTCCCCCGCCTCTCTTTCCCCTCGGTCTCGCTCCTCCACGGCCGCGCACGCTCGCCGGCGTTCCCGAGCCGCTCGCCGCCGTCGCTCGGCCGCTACGGCCGCATTGCCGTCCCCGGACCCCTCAAATCAGTTTCCCCGTGCGCTCCTCTGTCTTCTCGGCCTGATCCCGTCTCAAACCCACCACGGGAGCGCGGGATTGCATGCACTCCGGCGAAGCGCCGCCGCCCTCTTCTGCGTCCAGCCTCTGCCGCCGCTGGAGCTCCGGCTGGGATCTTATCCACCGCCAGACCCCTTTCCTCAGCCAATAGATCCACATCCGACGGCCGTGATCAACCCAGCCCAGTCAACCGAGATCCATACCGGTCAGCCGTGCGGTTCTTTTGCAGTTTAGCCCTTAATGTTTTCGGGAATCAACCCGCGCTCCAGCTTAATTCAAAAGAAATTACGGTTGAGTCCTGTTTTATGCTTTTAGACCCCTGAGTTTCCGGGATTTAGTGCCCGCCGTCCAGCCTGAGGTTTTTAGCGTGCTAGCCCCTATGTCTAGGGTTTAATTACGTTTAGGTCCCTGGTTTTTCGTCCAGAACCCCCTGTAGCCCAGTTTTTCTTGCAGATAGGCCCCTGGGTCTTGTTTTAAGCGTAGTTTTCGCGTTTTAGCTCCGTTTTAAGTGTTCTTTATATCCACGCGATCGTTGTAATGCGTAGAATAGCTTTAGACTAGTTTTGTGTGCTGTTCCTATGTAATGTGGTACTGTTTTCTTATAGTTTGCTATTGTTTGTGCATGTGTGTATGTGTGTACTATGCTTGATGATCGTGAGTAGATGCGGAGCCTTTGGAGCAGTACCAGGAGCAGCCATCTTCGGAGCAGTTCGAGCAGCAGCCGGGAGAGTACGAGGAAGGCAAGTATAACATGAACCTCCTATCACTTTTTAAATACAATTTCATACTGCATTTTAATACTGTATACCTATAAGGACTTCCTAGCCACCTTTATATCCTTTACATATATCCTTTGGGTTGCATTTTGGTTAGTTGTGCTAGATTGCTGCGCTATAACAAATCTTGGTCCTTTTAATTAAATTTGATTAATGGTCTTATGCAACTTAATTCTGGAGCCGGCCCTCTGTGCTGTGTGCTTGAGTGGTTTGTGCGTCCTTAAAAGATGTTTTTGTTAGAAACTTGGTTTAGGGGGCCAGCACGGTGCTTAGTGCTTGGTTGGCCACTCTCCATAAGGACCGGTTCATAGAGCGACAACCTGGGACAACCGCGCAACCACAAGACTGGAATGGGACGGTCTTGACTTACTAATTAGGTCGTGTTGGTTCGGGAGTAACTTACCTGCGTGGGCAAGAGGGGTGGTAAGCTTCAATGGTCCCTGCTCCTCCGGCTTGGTCTGTGCTGTGTGTCTTGTACCCCTGGAGGTGGGCCCCATCGTTGCTGATCCAAAATCCTTAGCGGTTACACCTTACCAACGTGATCCTTTGTAACGGTCTCGTAGTGTGCTTGCTAGCCATCTCACCTAAGGAAGTGTGATGAACAACTAGCGTAGCCCACGACTTGTGGGTAAAGTGTGCAACCTCTCGAGAGTGTAAAACTGATATATCAGCTGTGCTCACAGTCATGAGCGGCCCAGATCCTCCTTTTGATTAGTGGGGTTATCAACCTTTGACTAGGGAGATTCCCCGGGTGGTTTGGTTTGGTTGGTTCTCAGTAGTTCTTAATTAATATTGATTAATTTATTACGCAATTGGGTTTATGGTAATTCATCCACTTGTAGTAATTAGCTTAAATAAAATTCTGCCAAGACTAAAAGCTAATGCAGTTGAGTCAGCCAGCCTAGAGCCTCATAGTTTGTGTTATACTTGTTGAGTACGAGTTTGTACTCACACTTACCTCTTTACTCTTCTGTTCTATTTCGGATATCTTCGACTGCTGCTCAGTGCCCGGCAACGTGGAGGACTACGTCAGCAGCTTCGACGACTTCTAGGCGTTTGTCTCCCAGTTGACGTCCCTGTGGCGCCCAGCTCTTCATGTATTCATTTTACGCTTCCGCATTCCTTGAACTGATTCTTGATTCAGTTGTAATAAAGATATTCATTTTATAATTTATACGCTTTTATTCGTGACATGCGTTGTGATATCTTGATAATCTGTTGTATATATGCGTGACTTGATCCTGGCGCATATATGATTGCTCGATTTATGTTCTTATAAATCGGGTGTGACAGATTGGTATCAGAGCCATATCGACTGTAGGATGAAGCCTAGATAGATCTGGACGAGTATAGGACTCTTTTCTTTTGCCTTGCTTCCGCAAATCCTCAAACATCATTTTCTGTTTCTATTCCTTGAGTCTTAAAGCCTTGATTTGCTATATCTCTTCTGTCTTTTCTGAGAGATAGCTTGAGCTTTCCATAGACGTTGGCCTGAGTGGCCTAATCCTGTAATTTATAAGTTTAGGTTGTCCCGATAAAAATACGCTAGAACGAGTGTGTTAGTCGAGTAGTGTGGAAAACTCGACTAAGTTGTGAATATTGAATGTTTGTTATTGTGCAAATGTTTGATTTGGATTTTGGTTGATTGCATAGGCTAGTGGTTAAACTTGTTCATGCAAATCGACCTAACCCAACTTGAACTAAATAATAAAATGGAGTTAGAACGTTGGGGGTAAAACCTATATTCTTTTTCTTTCTGTCATATCCTTCTGAAGTTTCATTTCCGCAGCTGCACGATATCTTATTCTCATAAATTTCGTTTGTTGCAATCAGATGGTGAACACCAGGCGCACCGGTTCCGGTTCTGACCCACAGGAGCAGAACAACCAGAGTACTGGTCAGCCGTTACCGATGCCGCCACCACTGACCCCGGAGCAGTTCTTCCAGCTCCAGATGCAGATGATGGCGACCCTGAACAACACCGTTCAGGCTCTGCAGCAGATCCACGCCCAGCCACCACCTCCTCCGCCGCCCCAGCCCCGTGATCGGCGTGCAGACTTTCTGAGAGGTCATCCTCCGACCTTCTCTCACGCCACGGACCCACTCCAGGCGGACGACTGGCTTCGCTCGGTGGAGCGTCAGTTGGTTGTTGCGCAGTGCGACGACCGGGAGCGAGTTCTTTACGTAGCAGGGCAGCTGCGGGGCTCCGCTCTTGACTGGTGGGAGTCCTACCCAGCTCGGGATCGTGATGCTCTCACGTGGGACTAGTTCCGTGAGCGTTTCAGGAACCATCACATTCCTGAGGGCATTATGAAGATGAAGCAGAAGGAGTTCCGTGCCCTTAAGCAGGGACCGATGACGGTGACGGAGTACCGTGACCGCTTCCTTCAGCTTGCCCGCTACGCCCCTGCTGACGTCGCTCGTGATAGCGATAAGCAGGAGTATTTCAAGGAAGGACTGGATGATCACATCCAGTATGCGCTGCTGAACCACCGCTTCGACAACTTCAACCAACTGGTTGATGCTGCCCTCAACACCGAGCGTAAGCGCAGGGAAATTGAGGATAAGAAGAGGAAGATGGCTCCATCCCCTTCGGGCAGCAACACTCGTTCCCGCTATCAGCATCCACAGCAGCAGCAGCAGAGGCCGCCCCAGCAGTACCAGCAGCGGCAGCAGTTTCCTCCTCGTCCTCAGCAGCAGGCGGGACAGGGTCAGAAGCTTCCAGCGCCTCCGGCTCCACCAGCTCAGAGGCAGGGAGCGCCCACTCCTCCACCTGGGCAGCAGGCCGCTGCACTTCCCCGAGTGTGCTTCCACTGCGGCGAGCCGGGGCACTACGCCAATGTCTGTCCCCGAAAGGCACAGGCAGGACAGCAGGGGCGTGCAGCACAGCCCAAGGCCCCAGCTCAGGGCAGGGTGAACCACGTGACGGCCGAGTTAGCGGCCGAGGCTCCTAACGTGGTCATTGGTACGTTCATGGTTAATGCCCATCCTTCTACAGTGCTTTTTGATACTGGTGCTACGCATTCTTTCATCACCCAGTCTTTTGTTGAGCATCATGGCATTCCTACTAGCACATTAAAGAGGTGCATGTTAGTATCTTCACCGGGAGGACAGTTGAGGTCTCATGTCTTCTGTCCCAGAGTCAGTGTGGCCATAAGGGGGGTAGATTTCAGTGCAAATCTGATGGTGCTAGACACCAAGGGCATCGATGTGATCCTCGGGATGGAGACTCTTGCCAAGTGGGGAGTCCGGATAGATTGTGCTCAGAGGACTGTTCTTCTATCAGCACCGGATGGTCAGGAGGTTACTGTTGGTGCCACAGAGCCTTCTGGATTTCTTCATCAGATGGAGGCTAGACCCACGGATGGTATTCGCGTGGTGTCTGAATTCCCGGATGTCTTTCCGGATGATTTGCCCGGTATGCCGCCTGATCGCGACATTGAGTTTTCTATTGATCTCTTGCCTGGCACAGCTCCTATTGCTAAGCGGCCCTATCGTATGGCTCCCGTCGAGCATGAGGAGGTTAAGAAGACTATCGACGAGTTGCTAGCTAAGGGTTATATCCGTCACAGTTTCTCTCCTTGGGCTTTTCCTGTATTGCTCGTGGAGAAGAAGGATGGTGCGAAGAGGATGTGCGTCGATTATCGGGATCTGAATGCAGTCACCATCAAGAACAAGCATCCATTGCCTCGTATTGAGGATCTCTTTGATCAGCTTCAGGGTGCTTGTGTATTCTCGAAGATTGATCTGCGTTCGGGTTATCATCAGCTGAAGATTCGTTCCGAGGATATCCCGAAGACGGCGTTCACCTGCAAGTATGGGTTATATGAGTATACGGTCATGTCTTTTGGCTTGACCAATGCTCTGGCTTTCTTCATGCATCTGATGAACAAGGTTTTCATGGATTACCTGGACACCTTTGTGGTGATATTCATTGATGATATCCTGATATATTCCAAGTCAGAAGAAGAGCATGAAAAGCATCTGAGGCTTGTGTTGCAGAGGCTCAGAGAGCACAAGCTGTATGCCAAGCTCAGCAAGTGCGAATTCTGGATTGACGAGGTTCCTTTCCTCGGTCATGTTATCTCCAAGGGAGGTATTGCTGTGGATCCCGGGAAGGTGAAGGATGTGCTTGATTGGGTCGTTCCGCAGACAGTGAAGGAAGTCCGCTCTTTTCTGGGCTTAGCAGGTTATTATCGGAGGTTCATTGAGAATTTCTCCAAGATTGCGAAGCCTTTGACTTCCTTGCTGGAGAAGGGTGTGGATTTCTCTTGGACTGATGAGCGTCAGAGTGCCTTCGAGGAGCTGAAGAAGAGGTTGACTACGGCGCCAGTCCTTACTCTGCCAGACCAGAGCAAGAGGTTCACAGTGTATTGTGATGCTTCGAGGGATGGTCTTGGTTGCATCCTGATGCAGGAAGGCAGAGTGATAGCTTATGCTTCGCGGCAGTTGCGCCGGCACGAGTTGAATTATCCCACTCATGATCTGGAGTTAGCCGCAGTTGTGCATGCTCTGAAGATATGGAGGCATTACTTGTTTGGGCAGAGGTGTGATATTTACACCGATCACAAGAGCCTCAAGTATATTTTCACTCAGAGTGAGCTGAATATGCGGCAGAGACGATGGCTAGAGTTGGTCAAGGACTATGACCTGGAGATTCATTATCATCCGGGCAAGGCCAATGTTGTAGCGGATGCTCTGAGCAGGAAGAGCTATGTTAACATGGTCGTGGCTTCTCAGATGCCTCAGGAGTTATGTGAGGAGTTTGAGCAGTTGAGCCTGGGTTTCTTGCATCATACCTCGGGTACATCATTCGAGGCGGAACCCACTCTAGAGGCTGAGATCAGGCAGCATCAGAAGGAAGATAAGAAGCTGCAGGAGATTCGTGAGTTGCTCAAGGTTGGCAAAGCACCTCATTTCAGAGAGGATGATCAGGGTACCTTGTGGTACAAGGGTCGTATATGTGTGCCGGATGTGAATGACCTTAGAAAGTTGATTCTGAGTGAGGCTCATGATACAGCGTATTCTATCCATCCTGGCAACACGAAGATGTATTATGACCTCAAGGAACGGTTCTGGTGGTATGGAATGAAGCGTTCTGTTGCGGAGTACGTGGCTATCTGTGACACTTGTCAGCGTGTCAAGGCAGAGCATCAGAGGCCAGCAGGGTTATTGCAGCCGCTGAAGATTCCAGAGTGGAAATGGGAGGAAATCACTATGGACTTCATTGTTGGCTTGCCTCGTACTCAGAAAGGGTACAACTCTATATGGGTAGTAGTGGATCGGTTGACGAAGGTTGCTCATTTTATTCCGGTGAACACTACTTACTCCGGTGCTAGACTCGCGGAGTTGTACATCTCCAGGATTGTCTGTCTGCATGGTGTTCCGAAGAAGATTATATCTGATCGAGGATCTCAGTTCACTTCGCGGTTCTGGGAGCAGTTGCATGATTCGTTGGATACGAAGCTGCGCTTCAGTACCGCTTATCATCCTCAGACAGATGGGCAGACAGAGAGAACCAACCAAGTGTTGGAGGATATGCTTCGAGCCTGCGCTATTCAGTATGGTACCAGCTGGGATAAATGCCTGCCGTATGCAGAGTTTTCGTATAACAACAGTTATCAGGCCAGTCTGAAGAAGTCCCCTTTCGAGGCCCTGTATGGTCGGAAGTGCAGGACTCCGCTGTATTGGGATCAGATTGGCGAGAGGCAGGTATTTGGTCCGGATATTGTTGAGGAGGCAGAACAGCTGGTACAGCAGGTGCGAGAGAATCTGAGGGTTGCTCAGACTCGTCAGAAAAGCTATGCGGATGTGCGTCGTCGAGATTTGACCTTTGCAGTGGGTGATCATGTGTACCTGAAGGTCTCACCGATGAGAGGAATCCGCAGGTTTAATGTACGAGGGAAGTTGGCCCCTCGATACATTGATCCATTCAAGGTGTTGGAACGGAAAGGTGAGGTGGCATATCGGTTGGAGTTGCCACTCAATCTCTCGGGAGTGCACGATGTGTTCCACGTGTCTCAGCTGAAGAAGTGCTTGAGGGTGCCAGAAGAGCAAGCACCGATAGAAGGGTTGGATGTGCAGGAGGATCTGACCTATATCGAGCATCCGGTGAAGATTCTGGAGATATCTGAGAGAGTTACTAGAAACAAGAAGATCAAGATGTGCCGAGTTCAGTGGAGTCATCACACGGAGGATGAGGCTACTTGGGAGCGAGAAGATGAGCTGAGGAAGACATATCCCGATCTCTTTGCTAGCTAGCCTATCCGAATCTCGGGACGAGATTCCTGTAAGGGGGGTAGGTTTGTAACACCCTGAGGTAATTTCTTTAAATTTTAATGAATTTATTTTGGGCTCAAATAAAATTTTCCAGGGTTTTCTCTAATTTATCTCGCATTTAAAGTAATTCTATAACGCAAGTAATTAAAATTTATCATAGGATTAAATTGTTTGTGCATTCATGCTGCAGCATTGTTTTATTTGTGTTGAATTTATAAGGTTTGAATTCAAACTTGTTTGAATTCAAATAGTGTTGTTTGAATGTTTGAGTGTAGAAAAGAAAAGAAAGAAGAAAAAGGAAAAGAAAGGGCAGCCCACTTCCTCTCCTAGCCCAGCCCAACAGCTCCCTCCCTTCTCTCCCTCACGGGCTCCCTCTCCTTCTCTTCTTGGTCCAATCCAACCCGAGGCCCAGCACCCCCCCTCCTCCTTTTCCTCTCCCCGTGTGGGCCAAGCCGGCCCATCTCCTTTTCCCTAGCCCGAGCTGCGCGCCTGCTCTCCCCTCCCTTCCTTTCTCTCTCTGACTCAGCGGCCCCGCGCGTCAGCGCCCTCTTCTCCCTCTCCTTCTTCCTCACCGGCGCAACGGCCTCCAATGTCCCCGGCGAGCCCCTTCCCCTGGGCCCGCGCGCCAGGGCGCCGCAGCAGCCCTACAAAACCCCGCCGCGCCTAGGGTTTCCCTAGCTGCCGCCGCCGTACCCCCGCACCCCTCCAACCCTAGCTTTTGGATGCGCCGCCGCCGCTGAGCCACGGGTCGCCGCCGCGCTGTCTCCTCGCCGCTTTCCGCCGTCGCCCAAGCATCGTGGGTTTACCCCGGTGGGGTAAGGATCCTCCCCCCGCCTCTCTTTCCCCTCGGTCTCGCTCCTCCGCGGCCGCGCACGCTCGCCGGCGTTCCCGAGCCGCTCGCCGCCGTCGCTCGGCCGCTACGGCCGCATTGCCGTCCCGGACCCCTCAAATCAGTTTCCCCGTGCGCTCCTCTATCTTCTCGATCTGATCCCGTCTCAAACCCACCACGGGAGCGCGGGATTGCATGCACTCCGGCGAAGCGCCGCCGCCCTCTTCTGCGTCCAGCCTCTGCCGCCGCTGGAGCTCCAGCTGGGATCTTATCCACCGCCAGACCCCTTTCCTCAGCCAATAGATCCACATCTGACGGCCGTGATCGACCCAGCCCAGTCAACCGAGATCCATACCGGTCAGCCGTGCGGTTCTTTTGCAGTTTAGCCCTTAATGTTTTCGGGAATCAACCCGCGCTCCAGCTTAATTCAAAAGAAATTACGGTTGAGTCCTGTTTTATGCTTTTAGAACCCTGAGTTTCCAGGATTTAGTGCCCGCCATCCAGCCTGAGGTTTTTAGCGTGCTAGCCCCTGTGTCTAGGGTTTAATTACGTTTAGGTCCTTGGTTTTTCGTCCAGAACCCCCTGTAGCCCAGTTTTTCTTGCAGATAGGCCCCTGGGTCTTGTTTTAAGCGTAGTTTTCGCGTTTTAGCTCCGTTTTAAGTGTTCTTTATATCCACGCGATCGTTGTAATACGTAGAATAGCTTTAGACTAGTTTTGTGTGCTGTTCCTATGTAATGTGGTACTGTTTTCTTATAGTTTGCTATTGTTTGTGCATGTGTGTATGTGTGTACTATGCTTGATGATCGTGAGTAGACGCGGAGCCTTTGGAGCAGTACCAGGAGCAGCCATCTTCCGAGCAGGTCGAGCAGCAGCCGGGAGAGTACGAGGAAGGCAAGTATAACATGAACCTCCTATCACTTTTTAAATACAATTTCATACTGCATTTTAATACTGTATACCTATAAGGACTTCCTAGCCACCTTTATATCCTTTACATATATCCTTTAGGTTGCATTTTGGTTAGTTGTGCTAGGTTGCTGCGCTATAACAAATCTTGGTCCTTTTAATTAAATTTGATTAATGGTCTTATGCAACTTAATTCTGGAGCCGGCCCTCTGTGCTGTGTGCTTGAGTGGTTTGTGCGTCCTTAAAAGATGTTTTTGTTAGAAACTTGGTTTAGGGGGCCAGCACGGTGCTTAGTGCTTGGTTGGCCACTCTCCATAAGGACCGGTTCATAGAGCGACAACCTGGAACAACCGCGCAACCACAAGACTGGAATGGGATGGTCTTGACTTACTAATTAGGTCGTGTTGTTTCGGGAGTAACTTACCTGCGTGGGCAAGAGGGGTGGTAAGCTTCAATGGTCCCTGCTCCTCCGGCTTGGTCTGTGCTGTGTGTCTTGTACCCCTGGAGGTGGGCCCCATCGTTGCTGATCCAGAATCCTTAGCGGTTACACCTTACCAACGTGATCCTTTGTAACGGTCTCGTAGTGTGCTTGCTAGCCATCTCACCTAAGGAAGTGTGATGAACAACTGGCGTAGCCCACGACTTGTGGGTAAAGTGTGCAACCTCTCGAGAGTGTAAAACTGATATATCAGCTGTGCTCACAGTCATGAGCGGCCCAGATCCTCCTTTTGATTAGTGGGGTTATCAACCTTTGACTAGGGAGATTCCCCGGGTGGTTTGGTTTGGTTGGTTCTCAGTAGTTCTTAATTAATATTGATTAATTTATTACGCAATTGGGTTTATGGTAATTCATCCACTTGTAGTAATTAGCTTAAATAAAATTCTGCCAAGACTAAAAGCTAATGCAGTTGAGTCAGCCAGCCTAGAGCCTCATAGTTTGTGTTATACTTGTTGAGTACGAGTTTGTACTCACACTTGCCTCTTTACTCTTCTGTTCTATTTCGAATATCTTCGACTGCTGCTCAGTGCCCGGCAACGTGGAGGACTACGTCAGCAGCTTCGACGACTTCTAGGCGTTTGTCTCCCAGTTGACGTCCCTGTGGCGCCCAGCTCTTCATGTATTCATTTTACGCTTCTGCATTCCTTGAACTGATTCTTGATTCAGTTGTAATAAAGATATTCATTTTATAATTTATACGCTTTTATTCATGACATGTGTTGTGATATCTTGATAATCTGTTGTATATATGCGTGACTTGATCCTGGCGCATATATGATTGCTCGATTTATGTTCTTATAAATCGGGTGTGACAAAAGTAAGAGCTAGATTCATACCGAATACTTCTAGGCAATCTCGGAACCCGAAGAAGAGCTACTTCAACCTAAACTCCACTAGCCTATGGACTAAGCAAGAGAGAAACTTGAGAGAGAGCAACTTGAGGTGTGTCTTCATTTGGAGCCCCTCCTCTCATATTTATAGCCTTGTCCAGGGGTGGCTCAGCCTGGAAAACAGCTGAATTCACCTAGAATCAACCTTGAGGAGGAATGAGGAGCTGGCACATGCAAAGGGCATGTCGGTGGAGCTCAGCCTAGTTCGGCCGAACCACTAGCCAGGAAGCCAACCGCCTTACCCTTTGGCACGGTGGCTGCCCAGTGGGCCCTTGGGTCAGTCATGCGTGCGCGCGCTGTCCTATATCGGTTGCATGTGTTGTGGGCCTTTTGATCCATGAGGCTGAACGGTGTGTTCTGATTGGTTGATGTCTTTTGCCTTGGATTAAGAGGTGTGTTTTCCCTCTTTTTTGCTTAAATTTCCGCATAGCACAAATTTCCGGGGGACATGTAGAATTGACATTATTCTAAGTAAATATGCTTGTAAAAAATGCTGGCTCTCCTAATTTTCTGATCAAATTGACGAACAAAATTGGTCTGCAACGAACGCCAACAATGTGCATATAAATAAATGATTTACATATTTATATAATTAACAATTAATTTAAATTAATTATTTACCAATTTATATAATCAACATTTATATAGATAATACCAATTATATAATTAAAATTTCCTACAAGAGAATTTAGTAGATATGTATATGTGTAATGAATAAAAATATTTATATCTTGCAATGCTTTACCAATTTAATTGACTACAAAAAACTAGATCATTGTTGCGCTCTCTCTCCCTCCCTCTCTCTTCTAGTATGCAAATATATCCTCTGTACATTTGAGTCTAAAAGATTAGAAATTGATGCTAGATAATAAAGTGGGCACTAGCCAATACTCCATTGAAT
This sequence comes from Panicum hallii, assembly GCF_002211085.1. Classification (NCBI taxonomy): domain Eukaryota; kingdom Viridiplantae; phylum Streptophyta; class Magnoliopsida; order Poales; family Poaceae; genus Panicum; species Panicum hallii. The sequence continues at coordinate 30,899,711 of NC_038049.1, read as the reverse complement.
AGAGAATTGGTACTAAATTGAGCTACATTTACATAAAAATGGGGAAAATACCATGGGAGCTCTCTCATGTCAAACACGCTAATCATGCTAATGTTCAAGGTGAGAAGCATAAAAAATATTGTAGGAATGGCATATACTCACCTAATAGATAGAGTCACCTCCTCCAAGAAAATCTAGAAGAAAATCTCCCCTCTTGTATTTCTCTTTTTTCCACTAGCTACGAGCTCCTCTCAAGTGAGAATGGAAGGCGAGCTGAAGGAGGAGGAAGAAGTGGCTTCTTTTCCGCTTTCAAGGGGTCCATTTATAAGCACCACTAGTGAAAATGGTGTGCATTTGTGCTGGCGATTGCTTATGTAGCCCATCAGCACACAAATGGATCAGTGCTAGCAGTCCGTAAGCTGCCGGCCATCTACCCATTATTGGTGGTGGCGGCATAAACCAACCGCCCACTAGTATAGAAATAATCTTTGATATTAGTCCCGGCTGCTATTGAACCTGGGACTAATGAAGGTTTTAGTCCCGGGTCCAATGGCTAGTTGGGTGGCCGGTGGGGGCAGAGACATTTAGTCCTGGTTGGAGCCACCATCTGGGACCAAAAGTCTACCTTTAGTTCCGATTGGTGACTCCAACTGGGACTAAAAGTCCAAACCTTTAGTCCCGGTTGGTAACGCCAACCCGGACTAAAGGGTTACCCTTTAGTCCCGGTTGGTAACACTAATCGAGACTAGTCAGTGTTTTACCGCCACGTCCACCGAGGGTTACCCCCGAGGTGGTGAGTTTGTAGGTAGGATGTTGCCGAGATAATGGTACTTGAAGGTGCAAGGAACACAAAGTTTAGACAGGTTCGGGCCAGCGAGAGCGTAATACCCTACATCCTGTGTGGCTTGAATTGCCTTAGGTGGTGGCCGGGTGATCTCCTGTCTGGAGAGGTCCCTGTCCACCCTTATATAGTCCGGGGGGATAGGGTTACATGGAAGTTCTACTCGGATATGAGCCCAGGAGTCCTACACGAGTACTTTTCGGGTAGTTTCCTACCGTCTCCAACTAGTTTTACTACTGTATAAGTAGTTCTACTACGCTACGAGTAGTTATAACAGATGTAGGGCGTGGGCCATATCCCATCCTTTATCCTTGGATATGTACGCTATGTGCACAGTCCCGTGAGTCCGGGTCTGACAAGCCCTCGAGCTCTTCGTAGTCGAGTACTGCAGGCGTCTGAGTACTTCTAAAAGCATCTTCGAGTTCTCCCAAACTCCATCTTGAAGGTGTCTTCTGAGTACTTCCTTAGCTCCATCAAGGCTGTAAGGAGCTCATGGCCCGATTAATTGTCAAGTATTCTTTTATATGGGGTGCGATTGAAATCGCGCTCCATATGGAGTAGCCCCCAAGCCTTAGGTTGATTCCTAGAATCAGGCTGAGGGTCAATTTAATCTTGAGTCTTCTATCCTTATCTTCCAAAAGATTTGAAAAATAAGTCGCTGATGACACGTGTCCCTGTAGCCCTTGAGCCTTGAATCCAAACCCTCAAGGTTTTGAATAAAGGATCCAAAGAATCGTGGCATGCAGTATATGATAGTAAAGATTTGATGGTTAAGATGAGCAAATTGGTTTAAGAATTCGAAAACCGCTCTTTTTGGGATGAATTCCCTGGAAAAATGGTTGAACAAATAACTTCACCAAAAAGTGCCCAAAATTACCGCTCAAGTCAAACCTTGGTCGCTGAGAGCCGCATCGTATCCAGCCTCCGAGCCTGGGAGCTAGATGAGTCGCATAATATATGCCTAGTAGTCGGTGGCGCCAGCCCTCGAGCCTAGGCATTGGCCAACTTGCTGCTGAATCTTGAACTCTCAATGAAGCCGACTAGTTGGACTCGATCTTGACTAGTTTTGTAAGCGAGACGAGTAGTCGAAGTAGTCGTCAGCGTGTCGCCAAGCATAGTCATCTCCCGACTAGTCTTGTAGGTGAAACAAGTAGTCGAAGTAGTCACCAGCGTGTCGCTGTGCATTCTTCATGAAGTCAAGTAGTCGCCGACGGTTGTTGATGAACCCAACTAGTCGAGATGTCGAATCCGACTAATTGCGGTCAAGCGATCAGTGTGCCGAAGTAGTCGACAGCGCGAGCAGGAGTCATCCTGAGTAGTCGGCGTAGTAGGCGATGCAAGCTGAAGTTTTGCGGAGTAATCGTTGGTGGTTGTTGATGAAGTCAACTAGTCGGAGTCAAATCCGACTCACCCAGCACCATGGTCCAGGTCGGGTCCCCTGCAAGGTAAACATAAAAGTATGTTGTAACTGATATACATGAGACCGTGTTGGGAGCAATGCTTTTGCAGTAAACTCCATGTATAACTAGTCGAGAACTAGTAAACGGAGTAGTACTGGAAATATGGGAATGAGGCCCCTTTAATAACATAGAATACTAATAAAAAACTAGTAATATGAGCGTTACTGGAAGTATAGGAGCAAAGCCCCTTCAATAACAAAGAATACTAGTCGCAAATAAGTAATCTGAGCATTATTGGAAGTATGGGAGTGAGGCTCCTTCAGTAAACTTGCATGTGGTACCAGTTGTGAACCAGTAAATGGAGTTGTACTAGAAGTATGGGAATGAGGCCCCTTCAGTAACATAGAGTACTAGTCAGAAACTAGTAGTCTAAACATTACTGGAAATATGGGAGCGAGGCCCCTTCAGTAACATAGAGTACTAGTTGTAAACTAGTAGTCTGAACGTTAGTGGAAATATGGGAGCGAGGCCCCTTCAGTAAACTTGCACGTAGTACCAATCGTGAACCAGTAGAACGGAGTGTTATTGGAAATATGGAAGCGAGGCCCCTTCAGTAACATAGAGTACTAGTCGGAAACTAGTAGTCTGAACGTTACTAGAAATATGGGAGCGATGCTCATGCAGCAAACTCCATATAGTACCAGTCATGAACTAGTAGACAGAGTAGTACTAGAGGGGTGGGAGCGAGGCCCAAGCAGTAAACTCCACGTAGTACCAGTCATAAACCAGTAGACGGAGTTGTACTGAAAGTTTGAGAGCGATGCCCATGTAGCAAACTCCATCCAGTACCAGTCATGAAACAGTAAATGGAGTTGTACTAGAAGTATAGGAGCTAGGCACCTTTAGTAATATAGAGTACTAGTAGGAAACTAGTAGTCTAAACATTACTGGAAATATGGGAGTGAGGTCCTTTCAGTAACATAGAGTACTAGTTGTAAACTAGTAGTCTGAACGTTAGTAGAAATATGGGAGTGAGGTCCCTTCAGTAAACTTGCATGTAGTACCAGTCGTGAACCAGTAGAATGGAGTGTTACTAGAAATATGGGAGCGAGGCCCCTTCAGTAACATAGAGTATTAGTCGGAAACTAACAGTCTAAACGTTACTGGAAATATCGGAGCGATGCCCATGCATCAAACTCCATGTAGTACCAATCGTGAACCAGTAGATGGAGTAGTACTGGAGGTATAGGAGCGAGGCCCATGCAGTAAGCTCCATGTAGTACCAGTCATAAACCAGCAGACGGAGTAGTACTGGAAGTATGGGAGCAAGGCCCATGAAGTAAACTCTACCTAGTACCAGTCGTGAACCAGTAGACGGAGTAGTACTGGAGGTATGTGAGCGAGGCCCATGCAGTAAACTCAATGTAGTATCAGTCATTAACCAGAAAACGGAGTAGTACTGGAAGTATGTGAAGGTGATTGGTAGTCAATTAGTAAGAGAGAAATAAATCTTGCTGGTAGCTTCAGTCAATTCCTTGGGTGGACCATGAGGAATTCACATGTTGACGTGCAGAAACGTCACAGTTGGCCCGAAGGAATTGATGATGAGGTCCTTCATGTGGGGTGATCAGTTCCTTGGGCGGGCCAAGACAAGTTGAATGTTGCCATGCGATGATGTCTCGGTTGGCCCAAAGGAAGTGATCACGCAATCCTTCACTTGCGTTGTTACGAAAGTGGTCATTGTGCGAAGATGACTCGGCTAGCCCAAAGGAATTCCTTGGGCGGGCCAAGACAAGTCGTATGTTGCCATGCGAAGATTTCTCGGTTAGCCCGAAGGAATTCCTTGGGCGGGCCAAGACAGTTCGTATGGTGCTGAAATATGGATGAATGAACAAGCCCTGTTTTGGGTAAATTCCTTGATTCTCTGACCGAGTGGTTGAACGAATTCTTTGGGAAAAACTCCTTGTTTCGAGATAAAACTCAAGGCAATGGTTAAATAAGTTTCCTAAAGATCTCTGTAAAACCTCCTTGAATTGGGTCTCACTCTTCACGTGGGCATCCGCCTTGTTGCGCTCAGCCCCCGAGCGTAGAAACCAGATGAGCGTAGGTAGTTGTCAATCTTGATTTGTTGGTGATTGTCGACGAAGCCGTATTGCTCGTCGATAGAGCCGCGATGGTTTGTTGATGAGACCCGACTAGTCGGAATCAATTCCAACTAGTCACTGATGGAGAGAATCCCACTTCTGACTAGTTGTAAAGTCGAAGTAGTCATCGGCGGGTCGCCGAGTGCCCTCACGAGGGCGAAGTAGTCGTCGAAGAATCGAGGGTCCTGCCTTCCTGGAACGGTTCTAGGCCCGACAGGTTGTCGGGGTTGATGGCGCAGAAAAGTGGGCTGAGCCGGATAGCTTGGAGGACTTCGTGCCCTTCCGATGCCCGGGCCCGCCTAACCAAGTTGGAGGCGCAATCAGGCCCTAGTGGCTGTTTGATAAGGATAGTGCATCATTGATGAAGTCCGAGTACTCAACGGAGACAGGAGCCCGTCGATGGATGGTGGCTAGTCCTCCTCCTACTTGCGGTAGACAATCCAAATCCTCCTCCGACTTGTGGTAGACGATCCAAATCCTCCTCTGACTTATGATAGACGATCCAAATCCTCCTTCGACTAAGAGAAGAACTTATGGTACGGGACCTCAGACCGAGACGGATTCGGTTCAAGGGGTTACCGGTTGTCGATCAAGTAGTCAATTGCACGGTTGACATCCATCCGGGTGGTACAGGTGCTTTAGGCTGCTTCTGGTTGGAAAATTGAATTCCGCTGAGACCGTTGGCGAAGTTGTACGGGAGCAAGGCCCCTTCAGTAAACTACATGAGATAACTAGTCAAAAACTAGTAAATGGAGTGTTACTAGAAGTTTGGGAGCAAGGCCCCTTGAGTAACATAGAAAACTAGTCGAGAACTAGTAATTTGAGGGTTACTGGTGGTATTTGATAGATAATCATGTAAGTGCTTTATTTGACAAATTAACGGGTTCCACTAGTCATTGCCAAAGGAGCGACCACTTTTGGTAGTCACATGGCTCGGCTGTGATAGGGTTCCCTGAGTTTAGCGAGGGAGTCATGATTAACCCGAGTAATAAACATAAATGGTGACCCTAACTAAGTGGTAAAAAGTGGTGCTTTTAGGTGTATGAAACACCATGTTTCGAGATATAGTCCCAAAATAATGGTTTAAACAAGCGAAACACCTAAAAGACCTCAGAAAATCTCAGTGAATCGGGTACTTAATTTATGTATAATCATTATTTGGGTAGTCCCGTTGCCTTTCTTCGGAGTTTTGGCGGAGCTCCCAGGGCCCTGTGAAGGGTTTGACATTCAAACGCAGAATGCTTGCTCTTCACGTGCCATGGGCATTGCCCGTGGAGGGCTTCCTCGAATCGTTCCTTCAAACTGAGAGTCTTCCTTCTACAGGTGGATTGTTCCCTAGCTTCTGGCTTGCACTTCCGAGTTGTCTCTAGGTAGTCGAGAGGGAGTTGATAGTGGGTGGGGCTCTAGGCTTCCACTTCTTCGCGCTCTTGCTGCTTGGTAATGATGACATTGCGGGCATCCCGGCCAGCGTTGATGATGGCATGAAAGGTCGCCCGTGAAGGAGTCGTGGATTTTGCCGCTCCCCTGCTGGTTCGTCTCAACCGTGCGGTGCCTGCGTTTGGCGCACTTCACATTGATGAGCCTACAGCGTTCCTTCTCGATGTCATCTGCGTCTTCTACCTTGATGTTGTCTGGGGATTCACTATCCATTGTTACATCCACATCTTCGTCGAGTGGATCAACGAGGTAGTCATCATAGAAGTCTAGCTGGACCCGCTCTAAGCCTTCACAGTCCTCGCCAGCGTGAATCATGAAAACTTCCTGATTGGGCGCGAAGCGTTTGGCACCCCGCGCCACCTGGCCCTTGTCTTCGTCATCAGAAGGGAGGAGGGGTCTGCCTTCTTGAAAAGGGAGTTCGATGGGTGTGATAATGGATCGTGGTGGACTTAATTTAAGAAACCTGGAGGGTTTCATGCCCTTTTGAGGTCCAAACCAGCCCGACCAATCTGATCCCCTTACCAGACTTCGGGTCGTATGAGCAGCTGAATCCGATTAGTTGTTGGAAACAATAGCCCCCCGATGCGCGGTGGCTTCTCCTTCTCCGAGTGGTGGTAGATGATCCAAATCCTCTTCCAATGCAGAGAGGGTCCTGGGTTGAACCACCTCAAACCAATCTAGACATGGTTTGGGGGTTTTGAGTTTGCCGATGGAGAGACTGTGCGTTGCGCAAAAAGTAGGCGGCGAAGCGTAGCTTTGATCCGTGGGCGATTTGTCAACGAAGCCGAGTAGTCGGAGCTGATTCCGACTAGTTGTTGACTGTGCAGAGCTAGTCGCCGACTAGTTTAAGACTTGTCCCCAACTAGTTACTAGTCAAGATGAGTAGTTGAAGTTGTCATTAGCGCAGCCGATTTGTCGAAGCAGTCATAACTACGGCGCGAGTTGAGTAGTCAAGGTCATCGCTGCAGTGTGTCGATGTCATGACGCGAGGTGAAGTTGAGCGGAGTAGTCAAAATCTTCCGGCTCCCTGGGGTTGATACGCCGAAGGGTGGATTCTACCACAAGGTGGGAGTTGTATTCAAGAAACTCAGAGGGCTCTAGACCCTTCCAGTACATGAAACAGCCTTGCGGCGTAGATGTTGTGGTCCAGATGATTGCCCGAAAACAACTTGGGATAATCATCGGGTTGCGAGTGGTTGTCGAGAACTGGGGCCTCCCGACTAGCGGTGGCTCCCTCATCATCGAGTCCTCCTCGGCTCCAACTCGTAGTTGATGGGCACTCTTCATTTGAGTTTGAGTAGTTGTCGAAAATGAGGGCCCCCCGACAAGCGGTGGCTCCCTCATGTCGAATCCTGAGAAGACGATCCAAGTCCTCCTCCAAGTTGGAGAGGGACTTGGACTGCATAGCCTCCTCAAATCGGTTTGAATCCGATCCGAGTAGTCCTGGTGCAACACGAGTTGAAGTCGCATCGAAAATGGATGTCCTTTCGATCTGCCTGGCTAGATCGGGGAGCAGCAACTCATCAAGGTTGTCGATGAACTTGTCAAGGTCGCTGCTTCGAGTTGATGTAGAGGCATCCGGCTTCCTGGAATCAACTAGGTGGCTGTTGAAGCCACCCAAGCCGTTGGCAACGCAGATCCAGAAGCCAAAGATGAAAGTTGTGCCTTCGTCGAGCACGGTGCTGGTGAAGCTAAGAGATGACATCGAGTTCTCTAGTGGATGCTCGATAAACACCCCTACCTGGCGCACCAGTTATCGGTGTTTTACCGCCACGCCCACCGAGGGATACCCCGAGGTGGTGAGATTGTAGGTAAGGTGTTGCCGAGATTAGGAACTCGAAGGTGTAAGGAACTGTCGTCGGCCAAAACCCACCGGCGGGCAGTGACTGGCAACACGAGGAGCCGGGAGGCTTCCGGGACGGCTGGTGGGCCCCGGTCCCTCGGTCAACGGCCCAACGATCCGGCACGCACCCTGGCTTGAAGTTGCTAGGCGTGCCACCTGATCCTGCACCTGATCAGGAAGGTGTGATGTGTCAAACTCCTGCGTGCATAGACATATGGAAAGATTAGTCCGAGCCGTGATCGGCTCATCACCTCCTCCCCGGTATCGGCTATAGAGAGCCGATTGCATCAATACCGGATCGGATCTTTGGAACAGGCAACATACAAACATATATATATATTTAAATAAGACTTGCTTCATAAATATCAATCTAATCCAACCCACGATACCTAAGCCCTCATTGCACGATCGGAACATCCTACACGTGATTGAGCCTAATAGATACACGAAAGCATCAGAACAAACAATCTAAACAGAGATTAAAGAAACAACCGAAAAGCCGATTCCTAGAGCAACCTCTATTCAAGCTACAAGCCGATACTAAAGCGTACTGCCGGAACATTCAACTCGTTTGCAAGGCTGAATCATGCACATATTGAACCAAGCCTCTAAATAAACAGAAGCTAGCCATAACAGATCGGATCTACTGATAAAGATGAAACAAGATACAACCATCGCATCTGTGATTGAACACGACGATTAAGCACACGAGAGCAACGAACAAAGCATGATTAAGATGCAAAAAGAATAACATCACTCTATGCGTGCTAGGATAACTAATGCTACTCGCCATCTACAAGGCTTCAGAACGAGCAACATTTGAACAAACGAGCAAGGGTAATGCTACCCCAATCATGCAGAGCATGATCGGGGCCGCATGTCACTTACCCGATGAAAACCCTAAAACAGGGTAGGCGATGCGCTGAGAGTTGTTGATGAATGATTCTATCCTTCTTGTTTATTCATGGTACATATTTATAGTCTGTAGACTTATCCTCTTTAACTAACCCTAACCAAACACGACATGAATCTTAACTGCTTATACCTAAATTACACGGCCTTTCTGGCCTCAATCACCTGCACAGGGTCCGATTCGCAAGCTTATCGTGACTGTCTTCTAGGCCCATCTTGCTCCATGGCCCACTTCTGGCCCGGTCAGATTATGGCGATAACACATGCCCCCCTGGTTTCGGCAATGGTAATTCCGAAATCACCTTATTTTAAAATCGCCTCGACCCTTCGGCTTCCGATCCGTACAGCCACGCCCTTTCGACTTCCAATGGATGTGACTGCTCTGTATCAGTTTCCTAGGGAACCGTCACGGTGCTGATTCACTTCACCTCTCTGTTTGCCTTTATAAACTTACCCTAGGCATCTTCCCCAATCATCTTTCTCTCACAGCCATTAACCATTACACTCCTTCTTTTCTCTTGTTATGGCTTCTTCTTCTTCTTCTGCCTCCTCCGTCATCTCTTTTGAATCCGAAACCTCCTGAGAGCCAACTCCAGAATATAATCCGATAGCTGCTTACGAAGTCCGTGCCCCCCTGCATTGGGATGCAGAAGAATGGGATTTCCATTTCCAGTCGGAGGATGATGAATCCCTAACCGATGGTGAGGATCTTGCACTCCTCTTCGGAGCCGAGCTGGAGGAAGACGAAGATGATGCATCTTGGGGGGAAGACTTCTCCTCCTAACCCAGAAGTCCCGGTCGCCAACCAGGTTCGGATCACCTTCCTCTTCTTATATGACCAGCCTTTTGTTCATGGCCATTCTTCTTTAATCTCGCTCCTTCCCCCTGCAGCCTGTCATTATGGATATCTCCAGTGGGGAAGAACCCCCGCGCCAGCAGGGCTTGGCTTTGGAGGCACCGGAGGATGTGGACGTGCCCATCAGAGCTTTGATCACCCTTCATGATCCCGATGCGGCAGTCCTTGAGGGTCCTTTTGCATCGGCTGATGTCCCGGCTGCTTCGCCAGGTACGCAGGAGCCGGCCGCGACGGCGTCCCTTGTTAGCCCCTCTCTGGTAGGACCATCCACTACCGCAGCCACTACCGACCTCCCTGCACGAGAGACACATCCAGTAGAGCCGACCGCTATCTCATCAGCTATTGCTTCTTCTTCTGGAGGCGTGACTCCTCTGGCCTCTACCGTCGTCGTTCAACCTTCGGAAGGGACGCGCCCTCAGGAGCCGATCGTTCATTCATCGGCTATCACCACATCTCTTTCGGGACAGGTATGCCTTATTCTTTTTAATTACTTCAGTCTTTTCCCTCTGTGCCTTGCTCACCCTCTTCTCCACCAGAATTTGGATCTTTCAGAGCTCCTCGCGTTCGATCCTGCCTCAATCGGGTCAGCCATACTGGAAGCCGATGACCCTCCCCTGAGCTTGGCCAACACTGCCAATCAACTTCTTCGTATGAAGGATCTTTTATCAGGACCGATCAACGCCCTGATCCAAGATTCCAGCACGGTGAAGCAGATCCTTGATGAGGTCAACTCCCAACTCCCTGTGAGCCTTCAAGTCAAGCTTTTGCCTGCCGGGCACCTCCCCTCATTCCGAGCAAAAGTGGCAGAGGCTCGCCATCGGATCGAGACTCGGCATTCCCAATCACTCCTAAGGACTATCATCGCCGAGATGTGCCAATCAATCAACAAGAAGAAAGCCGCACTCGACGCCAAGGTTGACACATCTGCCTCTGCCCAGCGGCTTCATCTCCTGGAGAGAGAACTAGAAGACCTTGAGGCTAAAGTCCGGGCCACCAAACAGCGCATTCAAGAGGAGAAGGATCTTATCGCGGGTTCCAAATAGGAGGTAGCAGTCTTGACGTCCGAGCTGAAGGCAAACCTAGCCGAGCTGAGCAGCCTGAGCAAGCAAGTGGTGCCGGGGGCGGACGAAGAAGATGAAGCGGTGATTGCTGAAGTTGACCGCATCCGCCTTGACGCCATTGCTGCCATCAATGATTTCCTCCAGAAGGCCCGCTCAAGATGAACTCTGTATTTTCATGTCGTGACCCTGAAGTTGATGGTTGTACATCGGCTATTTGATGATATGTGGTGATTAACTGCTACAAAAAACTTCTAAAGTCGATGGTTTTACATCGGCTGTTCTGATGTCTTTTGTTAACGTATGGGCCGATCATACTTATCGGCCTCCTTTTTCATTTCTTGTCTTGCCAAAACGCCATTGACTCGGCCCGTGTTACCTTTCTTAGTTTGCTGGCCATATCGGCTTATTGCCTGATGGGTGCCATCGGCTTCACTGTTCGTCAGCCCACATACTTGGGAAGTATTTCTTAAGATGTTGGCCGTTGACTGCCACTGGAAACATGACGCCATCCAATTCTTCAAGCATGTACGCATTTCCAGGTAGGACCTGGTCAACCCTGTACGGCCCGTGCCAGTTTCGGGACCACTTGCCATATGCCACGTCCTTAGTTCCCAATGGTAATACTGCTTCCCAGACCAAGTCTCCTACTTGAAATTCCTTCGGTTTGACCTTTTTATTGTATGCACGGGCTACCTTAGCCTTATTCTCCTTAATCTTCTCTAGCGACCATAGCCTGAGTTCCGTGAGGTCCTCCACATTGTCACTCATCAGAGTAGCATATTCCTCAGCAGATAAGTCATTCTGGAATTCTACGCGCCTTGACCCGGCCGTAACTTCCCATGGTAACACGGCTTCCTGCCCGTAGACCAAGTGATAAGGGGAAGTTTTTGTCGCCCCAACACAGGATATATGGTATGCCCACAGTGCTTCTGACAAGACCTCGTGCCAGCGTCTGGGGTATTCATCAATCTTCCTCTTGATCAACTTGATAAGGCTCTGATTGGACGCTTCGGCCTGCCCATTTGCCTGAGCATAATATGGAGACGATCTAATCAGCTTGATACCCATATCAGCAGCAAACTTCTTGAATTCTTCTGAAATAAAAACCGAACCACCATCTGTTGTAATGGTCTGTGGGATCCCAAATCTGTGAATGACGTGTTCCTTGACGAACTGAATAACATCCTTAGATGCCACCGATTTCATTGGGACCGCTTCCACCCATTTGGTGAAATAATTTGTGATAGCTAAAATGAACTGATGACCCTTGCTAGATGGAGGATTGATTTTGCTGATCATATCCATACCCCAGCCTCTGAACGGCCATGGTTTAATGATGGGGTTCATCACGGACGCTGGCACCGGATCTTTCTGAACCTCTGACATGCTTGACACCCTTTATAATACTTAAAACAATCTTCAAGCATGGTGGGCCAGTAGTACCCTAACCGCCTAATTAGCCACTTCATCTTGTGAGCCGATTGATGAGTCCCACACGTTCCTTCATGAACTTCATGCAGGAGCCGATTGGATTCAACCGGCCCCAAACACTTAAGCAATAACCCTTCCAAGGTCCTGTAAAACATATCATCCCCTATCAGGACATACCTCATGGCTTTGTACCGTATCCTCTTGGGTGCCCCCCGAGCCGAATCCTTCAAGTAATTGATGATATTGGCTCTCCAATCTCCCTAGTCCAGTAAGTACACCTGATGATTTAACCCATCAGTTTTGTACCCTGAAGCCAGTTGTGCTAGATCATTGGCCTCTACATTCCGAGCCCTAGGTATCCAGTAAAAATTTATATACCTGAACTGGGCCATTAGCTCCTGGCATTGAACCCACAACGGGAATAACAGCTCACTTTCGCACCTGTATTCTTCTGTAAGTTAGGAGATTACCAATTTTGAATCCCAGAAGACTTCCACTGCTTCAGCTCCGGCCTCCAGAAGCAATTCCATGCCTTTATGCACCGCCTCATATTCTGCAAGATTGTTGGTACAGGTAGCAGGTAATCTGATCGAGAAAGAATACGTTGCCCCCCGAGGCGATACCAGTAAGATGCTGATGCCACATCCGTCTCCACAAACTGATCCGTTGAAGTACATAGCCCAAGCTCGTACAGAAAGTGCTGCTATATTGGTATTGACCCTCTCAGCAATGAGATCCGCTAACGCCTGCCCTTTAACTGCTTTTGCGGGTTGATATCTGATATCAAACTCTGATAATGCAAACATCCATTTTCCCAATCGGCCTTTCAATACAGGAGCCGATAGCATGTGTTTTATGACATCCGATTTGCAAATGATGATTACCTCAGCCGATAGCAGGATATGGCGAAGCTTGGTGCACGTAAAAAATAACAAAGACAAAGTTTCTCCATATCGGGGTACCTTGTCTCTGCATCCAACATTCTCCTGCTGAGATAAAATACCACCCTCTCCATGCCATCATATAATTGTACTACCACTGAAGCAATAGAGGTGTCGCCAACTGACAAATATATGTAAAATGGCCTATCCTGTTGTGGTGGCACCAACACAGGCGGTCTCGACAAATATTCTTTAATTTCTTCGAATGCCCGCTGTTGTTCTGCCCCCCAGCGGAACTCGTCATTGGTTTTGGTTTTCACTAACTCCATAAAGGGTTCAATTCGCCCAGATAGATTAGAAATAAACCTCCTGATGAAGTTAATCTTGCCAATAAGTTGCTGGAGCTCCTTCTTGGTGGTGGGTGGCACCATAGTGCGTACGGCTTCCTGACTTTTTAGGCCAATCTCTATTCCTCTTTCATGAACCAGAAAGCCCAAGAACTGCCCGGCTGACACACCAAAAGCGCACTTCTTTGGATTCATCCTAAGCTCGAACTTTCTAGTTCGTTCCAGAACCTGCCGTAGATCATCCAGATGTCCCTCGACCGATGCTGACTTTACCACAACGTCGTCGATGTAAATCTCCACCAGATTGCCGATCAAATCATGGAAAATGTGGTTCATGGCACGCTGATACGTAGCACCAGCATTTTTCAAGCCGAATGTCATAACCACATACTCAAACAGGCCCACCGCTCCGGGCACTCTGAATGCAGTTTTGTGTATATCTTCAGGGGCCATGAAAATCTGATTGTAACATGCATTACCATCCATGAAACTCAAAATCTTGTGGCCGGCGGCAGCATTGATCAATGTCTCTGCAATAGGCATTGGGTATTCGTCCTTCGGAGTGGCTCTATTGAGATCCCTGAAATCCACGCACATCCACCATTGGCCATCCTTTTTCTGTACGGGCACAACGCTGGAGATCCATTCAGCGTATCTGCAAGTCCTGATAAATCCAGCTTCTAACATCTTTTCTACTTCTTTCTTTACTTCAACCAGGACTTCGGCTTTCATCTGCCGTGCCCGCTGTTGGAATGGTTGAAATCCGCTCTTAAGAGGGAGCCGATGCTCAACTATACTCCTATCCAGCCCAGGCATCTCTGTGTAATCCCAGGCGAAGCAATCGGCATATCCCTTCAGCAAAGTTATCATCGGCTCTCGTAGAGATGGGTGCAACTTCCTACTTATAAACGTTGGTCGTGGCTTATCCCCAGGACCAATATCTATCTCCTCAAGTTCCTAAGCCGATGTGAAACCATATCCTAGCTTCCCCTCCTCCGTTAGATCAATGCTGTAGATGGAAAAGGAAGACAGTAAAAATAATTCCGGCCGATCGTTAAGATCGGCCGTTCCACGCATCCCATTATTTTCCAAGTTTTTACAAAAAGAATAAGGCCGGCTGCCAGCGCTGGCTATCCCATAACAACTATGTAAAACACTTGACCTCACAAATTTAATTTTTTGGGGCCGATTGCAGGAATCGGCCTCTATGGCTTCGCTGCAACATCTCGCTCCTTGCGGCTCCTTTATTCTGTAAGGCTGGTGGATAAGACCAGCCTTACTCCGTTTTTTGTAGCCTTGATGCGGTCACACCCTTCTAGGCTCATCCCTGAAATCGGCTCTTGATCTTCTGCATCCCAGATGCTCATGGTAGCATGCGAAATTTCGATCGAGTCGTCTGCCTGGACCACTTCCACCTCGCCTCCATCCCACTGGATCAAACATTGATGCATTGTGGAGGGGATGCAATAGTTGGTGTGAATCCAGTCCCTGCCAAGTAGAACATTGTAGGTACTTTTGCTGTTGACGACGAAGAACGAAGTCGGGACGGTCTTGTTTCCAATGGTGAGATCCACACTGAGGACGCCCTGAGCTTCTGAAGTCTGCCCATTAAAGTCACTTAGCGTGACGTTGGTCTTGATAAGATCTCCGGTGGACCACCCCAAATGGCGCAGAACTGAGTACGGCATGATGTTAACTGCCGCTCCCGTATCCACCAACATTTTATTAACGGGCTGACCATTAATATACCCTTTAAGATACAAGGCCTTCAGGTGCTTGTAGTTCTTGGCTTGTGGCTTTTCGAATATCATCGGCTGTGGTCCCAAATCAAGCTGGGCTACCGATGGCTCCTCCTGGGTCCGAGCATGGAACTCTGCAGGAAGTACAAAAACCATATGGGCATCAGTCGATACCTTCTTATTGGCTTTTGTTGTCTTGGGCCGCCATTCCTTCCTAGGTGGGCGTGACTCTTTTTCCTGCACATAATGGACTTGTTCTGCCAGATCTGGCCGCGCTTTCCTTAAAGTCTCGATGTACTTAGCCTCGGCCTCCTCCAAGCTACGCAGCCGCTGAACCCTGCGCTTCTGGGAACGATTAAGTCCATCGGGGCACCAACGTGGACGATGATACCTATCTTCTTCTTCATCTTCCTTTCATGGTGACCGAACCCGCTCTTGCCGGGTTGGAGCAGGTCCTAGCCACCGGAAAACTGAATCCCTTGCTTCTGACTTCATTGGTCCACACTCTGGGCAATCCCTAATAGTAGGCAGCCGGCTCATACCTGAATCCCAATAGTACCTGAAGAACGGGCAGTGCCAATGATCACGGGCATCTTCGTGCTTCCTCAGGCGCTTTCTGGTGCGGTGCTCATATTCCTCTTCCTCAGATTCCCGCTGGAGGCGATGCTGGTACTCGTATTCATATTTCCTGAGAAGATCAGAGGAAGTTGGCTGTTGATTCCTTACATACCTTACTTGTCTTTCTGTGACGTACTCTTTTTTCTCTTTTTGGGGCCGATCGTTGGGATCAGCCTCTCTGTTCTTGCCCTGGCGGTGTGATGTCACCCCCACCATGTTGATGCCAAGCGCGAAGTCCAGTTGTCGCCTTGCAGACCGGTCGTAATTTTCCACCATGTTGACACCAGGGAACCGTTGAGTGTCGACTTTCATGGCGGTCTGGCCTAGGATCAATCGGCCCTGCTCAATAGCCGATTGGATTTGCCGACAGAGCTCCTTGCAATCACTGGTGCTGTGGGTAAAAGAATCATGCCATTTACAATATGATCTTCCTTTTAACTCCTGCGCCGTGGGAGGTTTGTATCCTTCTGGAAACTTCAATTGCTTTTCTTTTAATAACAAGTTGAAAATTTGTTCGACTTTACTCACATCAAAATCAAACCCCTTCGCCGGCCCAATTTGCTTTACCCACTTGCATGGTACGGGATTTGTACCACGAGCCCATTCTGCAACTGATACTTCCATTACTTCCCCGGAGTCATCAGCTTCTTCTGTATCAGCTAGCGCTACTTGGCGCTTAAATTTTTCTTGGTACAGCTCAGGGTGACGCTGCTCATGCGTCGTCAACTTTTTGACTAGATGCGCCAAGGAAGTGAACTCCAATTGAAAAGCCAGATCTCTGATCGGCTTCAGTAATCCCAATGACGCCAACTCGACAGCTTCCTTTTCTGAGATCCGTGTTGAATAACACCTGTTCTTCATCTCCCTGAAGCGTCGAACGAACTCTGCCACAGTTTCTCCACGCTTCTGTAAGAGCTACACCAGATCAGCAATTCTCGCCTCTGCAGCTTCTGAATGATACTGAATACGGAATTGTTCTTCCAGCTGCTTCCAGTTTCGGATGGAGTCAGGACCTAATGACGTATACCACCCAAAGGCCGGTCCTGTGAGCGATTGCGAGAAGAACCTTACTCGCAATGGATCTGATACAGAGATCATACCCAACTATGCCAAATATCAGCTCACATGTTCGATAGAACTAGAACCTTCTGCTCCACTGAACTTGGTAAACTCAGGGAGCCGATACTTGGGCAGCAATGGAATTAGATCGTAGTCACTTGGATACGGCTTAGTATAGCCGATCGCTCTCCTCTTTGGTAATATGCCAAACTGATCCCTCAGAATGGCGCTGATTTGCTCCGCTGTTTGTAATCTAGGGGCCGAGTGCATACTGTCATGATTCGGTCCGGTAGCATAAGTTGCTAGCCACGCTTGCTTGTCTGCGTCGGCTCCAGAAACCCCTCCAACTACTTTTTGTGCGGAATGTACCGGGTTATTGCTATCCGGTATGTATGCACACATGTAGCCATGTGGGATTTCCTTGGGCGGCTCGCTGAAGAACTGGTGATCCATGGGATCACCTCCCACTTTATAAACCACATAAGCTGGAGCGCCATGTGTCGGTGTTTAACCGGCTGCCCACCGAGGGATATACCCAAGGTGGTAAGTTTTGGGTGAGGTAACGCCGAGATCAGGAATTCGAAGGTGCAAAGAACACAAGACTTTAGACAGGTTCGGGCCGCACGGAGCGTAACACCCTACGTCCTGTATGGTGGTTTGTATTCTCTTTGGTGTAGAATGACCTAATGATCTTCTGTTTTTTTAGGGTGGTCTCTGACCTCCCTTATATATCTGAGAGGCCAGAGTTACAAAGATGCTAACCAACCCCCACCGAGGAATCACACCAGAACTGATCTCGAGTAGATCCCCTCTGCGTTGGTTAGCCCTATCTCCTATTTAAACGGGATAAACAAGAGATAAACAGAATGAATAAGAGATAAGACGGGCTTAATCTCTTAGACTACATAACATGCCCAGCCCGGTGGCTCCGGGTCTGACAAGCCCCCGAGCTCTTCGTAGCTGAGTACTGCAGGCTTATCGAGTACTTTCGAAGCTGTCTTCGACTTCTTCTGACGATTCGTCTTGAAGTCCTTCTTCGAGTACTTGCTTGGCTGCATCGAGGCTATGAGGTGCTCATGCCCCGAATTTTATTTCTGATATGATGTGCGATTGCAAAATCGCACTCCATATGGAGTAGCCCCCGAGCCTTAGGTTGAATCGGAGAATCAGGCTGAGGGTCGCACTTGTTTGTAGCCTTCCTTATCCTTCAAAGAAATTTGAAAAATAAGTAGTCGATGCCACGTACCCCGCAGCCCCCGACCCTTGAATCCGAATCCCACAAAATTGGAGATAAGGGTCCAAAAATCGTGGCATACAGGCCAAACAAAGACACGGTAAGGAGAGACCAAAGCGATGGTACAAATGATGTAATTAGACCAAAGATTCGAAAAACCCCTTTCTTCGGGCTAATTAGCCCTGAAAAAATGAGTAATCAAATATTCAATCTAATCAGATCACCAAATGACCCCTCATCTTCGGAATATTCCACGAAACGACTCTTGAACAGCTTCTGATCTCCCGGAGGAGCAGCTTCTGATCCCGCCTGGAACAGAAATCCTCGTCCCCCCCCCCCCGAAGATGACGTTGACCACCTTCGACGCATCCTGAAACTTCGGATTGCGCCCGTGATCCTCCTGATCATCGTCCTCGGGTTCTTTGTCAACAGGCTTCTTGTTCTTTCTGCCGCCACCGGAATTGCTGAACGTCCTCCGAAGGTGATAGCAGTCGATGGCAGCGTGGTTGGCGCCTGGATGCCACGGGCACTTCTTTTGTAGGAGCTTCTCGAACTCCTCCTGAGTTGTCGACTTCTTGCCCCGCGAAGGACGATCGATAGCCGCGATGACATCATCTGGCTTTCGTTTCCGGGGTGGCCCGGAAAAGTCCCGCTGGCCTTTGTCGCTGCGGTTGTCGTCGGGGCGCCGCAGATTGCTATCATGGCGCCGCGGGAACCGCTCCCGCATCTTCTCCTCCTGCTCGGACCAATCGTGCATCATATCGCGAAGGCCTGCAACGGTTTTCGGCCTGTTCCGTCCGAAATCTCTGTATATGCTCGGGTCGGTGATGCCGTTGTAAAACAGTCGATGATGTCCTCCTCCGAGATGTTCACGATGGTGGCGCGGACGTCGAAGAAGCGACGCGTGTAGGACCGTAGAAGCTCGTTACGTTCCTGCTTGCACTGGGCAAGATCGTGTCGAGTACCTGCACGGGTAATTGCTCCCTGGAAATTATCGATGAAGACCTTCTTAAGTCATTCCCAGGAGTCGATGGAGTTGCTGCCGAGGCTCTCCAGCCAAGTGAGCGGCGCAGGGTCCAAAGCCATCGGGAAGTAGACGACTTTGGTGATATTTGAGCCCCCCGCGACGACAATGGCCGTGGAGTAGCAACGAAGCCACTGCTGGGGAGCCTGCTTGCCATCGTACTTGGTGATGCCGATCGGCTTGAAACCCTCCGGGTACTTGTAGCTGCTGAAACGAGCAGAGAAAGCAGGAAATCGATCGCTACAATCAGTACCTTCAGCTTCGACTTCTTCGCGAGTTTTGCGCCTGGAGGAGATCACGGTGCGCGCGTCGCGACCGTCATTGATATGCTGGCGCAGGTCCTCCGGAGGAGATCGTCGACTGGCCTGTCGCGGACGACCCCCTTGCGGTGGCTGTTGCCTCCCGCCAGGGGCCTGGCTCGCGCGTGCGTTGTCGTTGCTGATCTGATTTTGAGGACGACCACCAGTCGTTCGGCTGCGAGCCTGGCTCCGGCTCTCGTCCACGCGCTCTTCCCGGATGATGGACGCCGGATTATGCTGATCCAACTGGATCCAAGCCCTCTGCGCAAAGAGGAGTGCTTGACGTACCTCCGGGTCGTGGCTGCGCTCGAGAATGGCCGTGACCCTGGCAATGTTGGCCACCGGGGTCCTGAAGCCCCGCTCGCTTACGGCAGCAAACTCGGGGTTGAGCTCGCGATGCATAGATCGCCTTCGCTCGTTAGCTCTCCTTCGCCGGATCGTTCGGGCCCTGTTCCTGGCCCTCCGCGCCTCACGATCGGCGTCGTTCTCGTTACCGGCGTTGGCCGTGATCTCGTCGTCGGATATCACATCCAAGTTGTCGATGAAGAGATTCCCACCGTCCTCGCCTTCTTCGGCCATCAGCACCTGGCGGGAGGATAGCTCATGAGAACTTTCGTCGACTAGCTCCGTCGACTCCTCCGCCGCGGTGGCCAACGGCCTGCCCTCCTGGAAAGGCAATGGCTCGAGGTGAGCCACGAGCCGACTCTCTGCCTCGAGTAGATTGGAGAGCTTCATGCCCTTCCAATGCACGATGTGTCCCTTTGGCGAGGAAGCGATCACCAAATCACCGGGGCCAAAACAACCCGAAGCCCCCCGACACGCGGTGGCTTCGGGGTTTTCGTCCCGGAGCAGCAGATCCAGATCCTTCTCTAACATGAAGAGGGATCCAAGCGTATTGGCCTCCTGAAGATCAGTGACCGATTCGCGCAAGCCGGGTTGAGTCCGACCCAGCGAATCCCTGAGTTGGAACGAGTCCAAACCAGGAGGAGTTGTCGCGGCACTAGAAGAAGTCGAGCTTGGAACAGATTCCATCTCGACCTGTGCCACGGAAGCGTGGAGCGGCAAGTTGTCGAGCTCGTCGACGAGCTTGTCGAGGCCGCTGCGAGGATCCGCAGCGACGGTTTTCGGCGTCATGTCGACAAGGAATCGCCGAAAGTTGCCCGCACCGTCTGCGACGCAAATCCACGAGCCAAAAACAAACGTCGTACCCTGAGAGGGTACTGACCTGATGAAACTGAAAGATGCCATCGAGCTCGCCGGCGGATCTTCGACGCGCTCCCCTACCTGGCGCGCCAGCTGTCGGTGTTTAACCGGCTGCCCACCGAGGGATATACCCAAGGTGGTAAGTTTTGGGTAAGGGAACGCCGAGATCAGGAACTCAAAGGTGCAAAGAACACAAGACTTTAGACAGGTTCGGGCCGCACGGAGCGTAACACCCTACGTCCTGTATGGTGGTTTGTATTCTCTTTGGTGTAGAATGACCTAATGATCTTCTATTTTTTTAGGGGGGTCTCTGACCTCCCTTATATATCTGAGAGGCCAGAGTTACAAAGATGCTAACCAACCCCCACCGAGGAATCACACCAGAACTGATCTCGAGTAGATCCCCTCCGCGTTGGTTAGCCCTATCTCCTATTTAAACGGGATAAACAAGAGATAAACAGAATGAATAAGAGATAAGACGGGCTTAATCTCTTAGACTACATAACATGCCCAGCCCGGTGGCCCCGGGTCTGACACCATGTGATTCTGCAGCTGCAAGTGCATAAGGCAATGGAGGTCTGGTCTGGAATGGCAATTCTCCCTTATGACTTCCCAGAGTTGGCCCAGTTGGAGAATGCTGATGCTTCATAATTTCTTGGACCACTCACAAAGCTACACGCTCAAAAGCGTTGACCAAACTTTCAGAATGCCGGTGCAATGAATGAGCCACCGCATAATTTACCTCCTACCGCAAAGCTCTGGTACGATCTTCAGAAGGGGTAGACAGATCTACTCCATCAAGAGCACCCTCAGGTGAAAACCCTCTCCACCTGACACCGTGGTTGCGAGTCCTTTCAAAAGAGCCGATGAGGTCGGCTTCAAATTGAGCCTCGATTTCGTCGTATCTTTGCTTATGCTCGGCAGAGAGCTCTTCATAAGTGATTGGATCGTTTCTTGCCATTCTGCCGTCTGCGGTTGACGAAGTCAACGGTGATGATGAAGTCGATGAAGATGGTGATGACGAAGTCGATGAAGATGGTCCCACCGGGTGTGCCAGAATGTGTCGTCGGCCAAAACCCACCGGCGGGCAGTGACTGGCAACACGAGGAGCCGGGAGGCTTCCGGGACGGCTGGTGGGCTCCGGTACCTCGGTCAGCGGCCCAACGATCCGGCGCGCACCCTAGCTTGAAGTCGCTAGACGTGCCACCTGATCAGGAAGGTGTGACGTGTCAAACTCTTGCGTGCATAGACATATGGAAAGATTAGTCCGAGCCGTGATCGGCTCATCACCTCCTCCCCGGTATCGGCTATAGAGAGCCGATTGCATCAATACCGGATCGGATCTTTGGAACAGGCAACATACAAACATATATATATATTTAAATAAGACTTGCTTCATAAATATCAATCTAATCCAACCCACGATACCTAAGCCCTCATTGCACGATCGGAACATCCTACACGTGATTGAGCCTAACAGATACACGAAAGCATCGGAACAAACAATCTAAACAGAGATTAAAGAAACAACCGAAAAGCCGATTCCTAGAGCAACCTCTATTCAAGCTACAAGCCGATACTAAAGCGTACTGCCGGAACATTCAACTCGTTTGCAAGGCCTAATCATGCACATATTGAACCAAGCCTCTAAATAAACAGAAGCTAGCCATAACAGATCGGATCTACTGATAAAGATGAAACAAGATACAACCATCGCATCCGTGATCGAACACGACGATTAAGCACACGAGAGCAACGAACAAAGCATGATTAAGATGCAAAAAGAATAACATCACTCTATGCATGCTAGGATAACTAATGCTACTCGCCATCTACAAGGCTTCAGAATGAGCAACATATGAACAAACGAGCAAGGGTAATGCTACCCCGATCACGCAGAGCATGATCGGGGCCGCATGTCACTTACCCGATCAGATTATGGCGATAACAGGAACACAAAGTTTAGATAGGTTCGGGCCGCCGAGAGTGTAATACTCTACGTCCTGTGTGGTTTGTATTGCCTTACGTGGTGATCGGGTAATCTCCTGTTTGGAGGAACTTATTGTCTGCCCTTATATAGTCTGGGGGATAGGATTATATGGAAGTTCTAGTCGGATACAAGCCCAGGAGTTCTACCCGAGTACTTTTTGGGTAGTTTCCTACCGTCTCTGACTAGTTTTACTACCGTATGAGTCACTACCGGAGATGGCGTCTTTGCCGAGAGCCATAAGATTTGCCGAGCGCCATTTTTTGGACACTTGGCAAATACACTCTTTGCCGAGTGCAACGCTCGGCAAAATAAAACACTCGTCGAAGAGGTATTTTGCCGAGTGCCCGACACTCGGCAAACAAAAACACTCGGCCAAATGCGTTTTGCCGAGTGTCCAGCACTCGGCAAATAATGACACTCGGCAAATCTCCACTACAGATGGACGGCAGCAACTAGCCGTTAGATTAGCCGAGTGCCCACCGTCAGGCACTCGGCAAAGATTTATTTTTGCCGAGTGCTTTTCGTTGGCACTCGGCAAAACATATTAATTTTTTTCCCTTTTTGCCCCCAAACTTTTTGTGTTGTGATCTTACATTATCTTGAACTACATATGCAATTTTGGCTCATTACTTGAAGTGTTTGCTATATTTAATCAATTTATTTCATTTGATTGAATTTCTTAGGATAATTGAAATTTGAACTGCAAGTCATTACAAGAATCGGAAAAAATGAATCGAAAAATGATATTTATGTCATTGAGCATCTGTTGACACCATATACACGAGAAGACTAGAAATTTTCAATCATCATGTTCACGAAACATGACGACGAACTTGTGGTCTAGTTGTTTTTTAATTGTACAAAAAGCAAATTTGTTCCGAAAATCATGAAACTTGTTGATATGTCATGGTACCATATGGGAAGACTGTGATAAAAATTTAAAAAGGATTCGTGAAAGTTTGTCAGCTATGGTGCATAACACTAGTCGGCTTTCACATGAAATTATGAAACTTAGTTGGATGTGCTCCAGATTGTAAGCATCGTATGTTACAACTTTCATGAAATTTTGTCAAATTTTTATCAAAGACTCCCCATGTGATATCATGACATCTCGACAAATTTCACAAATTTCGGACAACATTTGGTTTTTATGCAATTTAAAAACCGCCGGACCCAAGTTTGTGGCCATGTTTCGCAAATATGATGTTTGAAACTGTAGTTCTGTTCGTGGATAAGGTGTCAACAGATGTTCAATAACATGAATACAATTTTTCTATTCATTTTTTCTCATTCTTCCAGTGACTTGTAGTTCAAATTTCAATTATATAAAGAAATTCAATCAAATAAAATAAATTGATTAAATATAGCAAACACTTCGATTAATGAACCAAAATTGCATATGTAGTTAAAGGTAATGTAGCAACACATAAGAAAAAGTTTGAGGCTAATAAAATAAAAAATTAAAAACGCTTTGCGGAGTGCCAGAACAAGACACTTGGGAAATAAATGTTTGCCGAGTGTCCTTTTCTTTGGCACTCGGCAAAGATGCACAAATATTTAAAAATTTTAAGCGGCAACGGTACGGTGTAAAAGGGGGTCTTTGCCGAGTGCCGTGATCCGGCACTCAGCAAAGGGACTGATTTTGCTACTCACATCTCGCACACTTAGCACACACCACACACCCTCACACACACGCCGCCCCGCTGCTCAGCCACGCCCTCCTCGCCGCCGCCGCGTCCCGGCCCCTCCTCGCCGCCGTCGCGTCCCGGCCGCCAGCTAGCGCAGTGACCGTGCTCCGCCCCCGGCTCCTCCTCGCCGCCGCGGTGTCCCAGCCCTCCTCGCCGCCGCCGCGTCCCGGCCGCTCCTTGTCGCCGCCGCGTCCCGGCCCCTGCTCGCCGCCGCCGCCGCGTCGCGGCCACCGGCTAGAGCGGCGACCGCGCTCCACCCCCGGCTCCTCCTCGCCGCCGCCGCGTCCCAGCCCTCCTCGCCGCCGCTGCATCCCGGCCGCCGGCTAGCGCGGCGACCGGGCTCCACCCCCGGATCCAGGTAATGAACACATTAATGCAGTGACTGGTTTTAATTCTGGTCCCATAATCAGTTGACTGCCACTTAATTCAAACCCAGCTCTAGCGTGAAAGTCAAAATATGTAGTCAACAGAACAACAGAGGACATTTCGAAATGAGCTACAATGCAAAGTGTGATAAAGAGTGCCCTACTACTATGCCTGGTCCAAGACTACACAATAAACATTTTATGACCAACTTGTTGGCTCATAAACAGGCAGGAAAAATATGCTACAAGACTAGGCATAGCTCAAAGCCAACACCCTTTCTTCAAAATCATAAGCATACAGTCTCCATGATCAAATCCAACTACCCTTTCCCTAAGATATCCGCAGTACTTGATGCGTAGATCATGCAACCATATGTTCACGCTGTGCTAATAACCTGTCTCACAAAGTTAGATGCTCGGATCATACTATGCTCACTGTCCATTACTCCATTCTACATGAATGCTTCTCTAGACATTAGAATTGCAATCCTATCTCCGAAACTAAACGATTCACGATTTCCAAATCGTTCTCCCCTCGATAGCACCCAAAATCATAACCATTTTCATTGTTCTCCCGCCTTGCGAGCAAAATCCTAGATAATAAACAGCTGGTAGCTGGGAATGAACACGTCACTAGATGGCTCAAATCTATGGGCGCAAACAAATGGATGATGATCTGTCTTCCAATCTCATGCGAGTCAATTTGCAAGATTGATCACGGGCCCATTTTTTCTTTTTCGATGCAAACCTAATATAATAGAGAGTGTGTGATTACATTTAAAACAAAAATGACTAGAGAGTGTGTGGTGACATTGTGATACACAAAAGGCTAAAGAGTGTGAATGCATTGTGATATACAAAATGCTAGAGAGTGTGTCATGGCATTGTGATGAAAACTTTTGTCATATGAAATTGATATTACTTTCCAATGCATATGTTAGAGGATGGAAGACCGTGAGTGGATGTACACTGGCCGCTTAAGTTGGGGTCAAGTCACCGATGAGTGGATCAACAAGACCGATGCTTTCTTGGAACGGATGTTTGGCGAAGCTGCTAAATGAGCGAGTAGAATTTTCTATCCATGCAGCAAATGTGCAAACAGGAAAAGACAAACGAAGAAGGTCATGGGGGAACATCTTTGTTTGAATGGATTTATGGCAGGCTATACCCAGTGGGTCTTCCACGGTGAAGCCGATCGTATGAGAGAGGAGGTGGTGAGGCAATGTGTCGAGGATTATGATGCCGATGCCGGAGTAGCGGAAATGTTAAATGACTATCACGAGGCTCAATTTGTTGAAGGACATACGGAGGAGGAGCCAGAGGCAACTGCAAAGGTGTTCTACGACATGTTTGCCGCGGCACAGAAACCCCTTCACGGACAGACAAAGGTTTCTCAATTGGATGCCATTGGACGCATAATGGCGTTAAAGTCGCAATATAGCCTGAGCCGAGACACCTTTGATGGTATGTTGACAGTTATTGGCAGCCTACTTCTGGAGGGTCACATTCTTCCAAAGAGCATGTACGAGGCACAGAAACTTCTTCGTGCACTCAAGATGCCGTATGACCAGATACATGCTTGTTCGAAGGGGTGTGTCCTGTTTAGGAAAGAATACGCAGAATCAAAGTATTGTCCAAGGTGTAAATCCTCTAGGTTCATGGAGGTAGACTCTGGTGATCGGCACAAGAGGCAGCTTGACATCCTCGTGACAATGCTACGTCACCTTCCGTTCATACCGAGGATCCAACGGTTATACATGACAGAGGAATACGCAAAACAGATGCCATGGCACAAAAATGGAAAATGATACAATCCTGATAAGATGGTACATGCATCCGATGGAGAAGCATGGACCCACTTTGATAGCATTCATCATGAGAAAGCCAGAGAGTCTCGTAATGTACGTGTTGCGCTGGCAATAGATGGGTTCAATCCTTATGGAATGATGGCCGCAACATATACATGTTGGCCCGTATTCGTTATCCCCCTCAATCTCCCCCCAGGCGTATGCTTTCAACGACAGAACATATTGTTGTCGTTGATTATTTCTGGATACCCGGGGAATAATATGGGTGTGTTCATGGAGCCTCTAATTGATGAATTGGTCCGTGCTTGGGAGGAAGGAGTATGGACATATGACCGGGCTACAAAGACAAACTTCAAAATGCATGTCTGGTACCAATACTCCCTTCATGACCTGTTGGCGTATGGGATATTCAGCGCCTGGTGTGTTCACGGGAAGTATCCATGCCCAGTATGCAAGGAAGGTCTTAGGTTCATTTGGTTGCAGAAGGGTGGCAAGTATTCGGCGTTCGATAAACATCAGCAATTCCTCCCTCTTGATCATGCATTCAGACGAGACATCAAAAACTTTACGAAAAGTGTCGTAGTGATAGACCTTGCACCTCCTATGAAGACTAGTGCCGCAGTTCATCAGCAGATAGATGGCCTCGTGGTGAATCCAGAAGGTGGCTTTGTGGGATATAGCCAACAACATATGTGGACTCATAAGTCAGGCTTGACTCGGCTCCCCTATTATGATGATCTTCTCCTTCCACACAATATTGATGTGATGCACACTGAAAAGAATGTCGCTGAGGTACTTTGGGCAACAATCATGGATATTCCCGATAAGACAAAGGACAATGTTAAGGCTAGAGTGGATCTAGCAATGTTATGCGATAGACCAAACCTAGAGATGAAGCCTCCTGGTCGCGGAAAGACATGGAGAAGGCCTAAGGCCGATTTCGTATTGAGCAAGCCCCAAAGGAGGGAAGTACTAGAATGGATCAAGAAGTTGATGTTCCCTGATGGGTATGCAGCTAATCTGAGTAGGGGGGTCAACTTATCTACTATGCAAGTCTTAGGGATGAAGAGTCATGACTACCACATATGGATTGAGCGGGTTCTTCCGGCGATGGTTCGAGGCTATGTCCCTAAGCATGTCTGGATAGTGCTTACAGAGTTGAGCTATTTCTTCTGCCAGCTTTATGCCAAGGAGTTATCTCGGACCGTGGTTGCAGACTTGGAGAAAATTGCACCAGTGTTGCTCTGTAAGTTGGAGAAGATCTTTCCACCCGGCTTCTTCAATCCAATGGAGCATATGATATTGCACCTCCCGTATGAGGCACGAATGGGGGGGCCCATTCAGGGTCATTGGTGCTATCCAATCGAGAGGTCTCTAAAGGTTCTTCAAAAGAAATGTGGAAATAAATGTAAAATCGAGGCTTCCATTGCAAAGGCATACATTCTGGAGGAGGTGTCGAACTTCACAACAACATACTATGGTGACAACCTCCCTAGTGTGCACAATCCACCCCCTCATTACAATGCTAGTGAAAATGAATCGAACCTCAGCCTTTTCCTAGGGCAACTCGGAAGTGCAAGTGGTTCGGCCACCAAGACATTGACACATCAAGAGTGGCGCCAGATAATGCTATATGTGTTGACCAACCTTAACGAGATGGTGCCGTACATGAAGCAATTTATTCATGAATTCTGGCATCGATCAAGGGAACCTACCCAACAGGAATGTGATACCCTTCTTAGCCAGGGTGCTGGAAATGGATTGCCCGATTTCATTCCTTGGTTCAAACAGCAGGTAACCGTCCAATCTAGCTTGTACTTACTTTGTCATTCGAAGTTGCTCCCATATGCGAATAATAAAATGATCTATCATGCTTGAACATGCAGGGCCATACGATGAATGTTGAGTTGAGACTGGTTGCCGATGGCTTTGCCCTTAGGGTCAGGTTATATTCTGTTTATGACGTGAATGGATATCGTTTTTATACAGCAAGCTATGAGGCAAGTCGACCCAATCGAAAGACCACAAATACTGGAGTTTTTACTCCTGGCCTTGATTGGATCGAGTATTATGGACGAATTGAACAAATATACGAAATCAGTTTTCATGGTTGCAAACCTCTTAATCCTGTCATATTCAAATGTCATTGGTTTGATCCTGAAGTAACGAGACGGATATATTCTAATCTTGGGCTAGTGGAAATTCGACAGGATTCCATCTTCCCTGGAGCCGATGTCTATATTGTGGCCCAATAGGCCATACAAGTTTATTATCTCCCATATGCGTGCCAAACCAAAGAGCATCTTAAGGGTTGGTATGTTGTGCACAAGGTATCACCGCACGGTAAAGTACCTGTTCCAAACGATGAAGACTACAACTTAGACCCAAACACATATGACGGAGAGTTCTTTCAAGAAGAGGGGCTAGAAGGGTGATTTGAGATAGACTTAACCGAAGCAGATAGAATGGATGTTGAAACGGTTGTTGATGAGGAGGAGGATGAGGTCCAAAATGTGAAAGACTTACAAATGCTAGAACGATTATATTTAGGCAATGCCAATGACGACATTGATCCTTCAGATACTGTTGATTATGATTTGATTGATAGTGATGATGAACTTATGATCCAGCTAATTCCGATTATGAAGATTATTTTTAATCAATGTAATACTATATTATTATGCAGTTATGTTTAATTTATTTTGCATCTCTTTCTAAGTACGTCTTGTTTATCTGTACTTACTACTGTACTCTTCTTAATTGTAGATGATTGAACAAAGATGGTAGGCGGTGGGTTGAGGAGCGTTAGGTCGCTTTACCAGAGGGCTAGGTCAACTACATCTAGGTCGTCTGAGAGGAGGAGGGGGAGGAGGAGGGGGATGACGCAGGTGCCCCCGCAGGAGGTGGAGGAGGAGGAGGCGCAGGTGGGGCAGCAAGACGACATGGAGGAGGAGGTGCATGTGGTGCAGGAGGAGGACGAGGCGTAGCAGACCGCCTCTGGTTCCTGTGCCTCTGGTTCGTCGAGCGTCTACTTGCGAGGTAAGAATCTTTATATGTTTTCATTGCTTCTTTATGTTATATGTTCAAATTTAAAGTTGAAACTAATAATTTTTCTTAATCACATGTACAGGTGTCGCCAGTCTCCCTAAGCGACTGATACCTCATGAGAGGCGCCCGTTGATTCGACCTGAAGGGGAAAAGTAAGTAACTTTTCATATTTTCATTTCTTCTTCATGTTATATGTTCAAATTTAAAGTTGAAACTATTAAGAGGTCTTAATCATTTGTGTAGGTCCTGGACGATTGTGCAGAGTGCAGGTGCTGCTCACAAACGCTCCGTCAATGGCATCCTTGGTCTTCTGTGCAGGGGAACACTTCCCTAGCCTGGTTGAGTACGGTGGAGTGACGAAGCCGGCCTATACGTTCGACCACTACGCCGCCGCCCCCGATGCTGAAGATCGGGATGGCAGGGTATTCAACAACAAGGTGGAGTGGGTGAAACAAGAGCTGTGGGTAAGTGCTAAATACATTACATTCATTTCACATTCTTAAAAAAATGAATGGTATACATCGTGTTTGCATGCAGGATTTCTTCAGATGTGAGGATGGATTTGAGGACAAAGCTGATGTGGTGGCTACCAAAGTCTGTAAGAAACGAGTCGTGGATATGCACTATGAGGTGCATATCCAGGCCATTATTAGTTTTCATGCCACCGTTCTTGGAGAGAAGGTCACCAAAACGGAAGCAAGAACCATGTCTTTGACTGAGGAGCAGTACTTGCAGGTAAATAAAGAAAATTAATATGCATTCTTTTTTACATTAAGCAGGCTTAATTTCATCTTCTAATATGTCAAATACTTGATGCCCTGTAGACGACTCCTTATTGGTGCCTCGGGCATCAAGAGTGCCGACGACAGATGGTGCACAAGTGGTGCTCCAACGAGTGGGAGGAGTCGCACAACGCTTGTCGGGAGCGGCGTTTGATGATGCCAGGTGCAACACACCATCAAGACAGTCGCAGCCTCAGCGGATACGCAGAAGCATGGGTACGCGAATGAATTTATTTAATGTAACACTCAATTATGCATGGTTTCTAATCGTCTTGCTTGTTTTCTTGCAGTCGTCGTCACATGGTGGCCAGCCTTGCTCCCTCTTTCAGGCATATGCTATATCCCACAAGGGCAAGGCGACGTCTGACGTCAACTACAGTCCGGAGGACGGGCCCGAGGCATACAGCAACCCAATGGTCCATGCCCGCCTCAGTGCGTACATAACGATGGCAAGGGAGGTCCATGGTCCAGAGTTTGATCCGGCCACCGAGGACCTTGACGGAGAAGTCATCATGAGGGTTGGAGGAGGTAAGAATCATAGGCGGTATTGGATTGCCGACGGCGCAATCGACTCATCCTCTACTCCTACTCTATCTCAGATTAGAGCAAGGAGCACGAGTGCGAGCCCAGGCAT
Organism: Panicum hallii; assembly: GCF_002211085.1. Lineage (NCBI taxonomy): Eukaryota > Viridiplantae > Streptophyta > Magnoliopsida > Poales > Poaceae > Panicum > Panicum hallii. The sequence goes on along the minus strand of NC_038049.1, from coordinate 30,869,088 downwards.
ACGACCTCGGCAAGACACTTCACAGTACCGGATACAGGCACTCCAAGTCATTCCTTCTTTATTCGTCGTTCATTGATTATTGTATATCATTTCTTTGTATTATCGTAACATTGGAGTGAAAATTTTGCAGGCCCAATTAGAAGAAGAGAGGAGGCTACGTGTGGAGAACAAGCACAGGATGAGGGACATGTTTGCCTACATACAGACTCTTGGTGCCGCAGCGGGTGTAGCTCCAGCACCTTCGTTGTTCGCTTCACCTTGACCTCCTGCTGAGTTTTCTACTCCTGTGAGTATGGATAAGTTTTAGCCATGTCTGACCTTCATTTATCTTGTCTCACACATGCGATCGCTTCTCCTCTTTGCAGAATCAATCGGCGGCCTCAAATGACCCTCATGTTTCTCCAACTCAGCCGGGTTGGAGGCCTTGATGATGATTTTTGTCACTTATCCTGTTTCTGTAGACTTCTCATGTTTTTTGACATCTAATGATTATATAGATATATTGTGAGACATGCATATTTGTGACATATTTGTGGTCTGTAATGATAAAATGTTTGTGAACCGATTTGGAATATGTATGTGAATCGATTGTGTTTGTAATATAGATGTGATGTTTGTGATATAGATGTGATGTTGGTGGTCTTTGTGATGATATATGTTTTTGTGATATATATGTGTGGATGAAATACAAAAAAACAGATTAAAATGGGTAATTCTGGTCACTTTGCCTAGTGTTTGCACTCGGTAAAATCTGGTATGAACAATCTTTGCCGAGTGCCTTAGCGTCGGCACTCGGCAAAGATTACTTCTTTGCCGAGTGCCAGGGCTCCGGCACTCGGCAAATCGTCCGTTATGTTCCTGCTCCGTTACGGCGCTTAAATTTTGCTGAGTACGGGCCTTTGCGCTCGGCAAAGGCTTTACCGAGTGCCCGACGAAACGCACTCGGCAAAGTCCCCATTGCCGACGTTTTCTCTTTCGTGTGTCCTTTGCCGAGTGCAACACTCGGCAAAGCCTTTGCCAAGTGTTTTTGGAGTTTTGCCGAGTGTTTGTGACACTCGGCAAAGTAGCCGTTTCCCGTAGTGAGTAGTTCTACTATGCTACGAGTAATTAAAACGGATATAGGGTGTGGGTTATGTCATATCCCTTATCCTAGAATATGTGCGCTATGTGCATAGTCCGTGAGTCCGGGTCGGACAGGACTGGAGAGTCCTCCACGGGTTAGTTTAAAAGGATAGTATCCTATGGAGAGACACATATGCTGTGTAGGTGGGATGGTAAGAAAGCTATACGGGAGGCAAGAGATTCTAATAGATTGCAATAGTGGTGGCGGTTACCAATTATTTTTTTTGAAGCTGCACAGCCTTTAGTCCTGGTTGCTACAACCGAGACTAAAGGCCGGGGGACTAGTCCCGGATTGGTGATCCCGGTTGGAAAACCGGGACAAATACGAGTTCCAACCACGACTATTAAAAGATTCTGTACTAGTGGCCAGTGCCGTAAATAGGAGGTACCAGCGAAATCATTTGTGAACTGTGCAAAGAGTTAGGCACTACCATAAAAATCATTTGTGCACACACGCCAATTTTCGCGTGCTGGCGGTGGGAACTGCCAACGTTGGGATCGACGGCATGATGGCCAGACCAAACGCCACCTATTCCTAGTGATAGTGATTGCTGAAGAAAACAGCCACAAATCATGGTAGCAAAAATCATTTTCACACGATTCCCGTGGAATCTTCTTTTTTTAGATTCGACCAGCACAATACAAATCATTTTCACACAATTCACGCGAAATCTTGTTTCTTTAGGGTTGACCAGCAATAATCATTTTCATTATAGTTAGGCGTGTGCTCAATTCTCAAAATACAATGTTCGTACGAGGCGTGCTCAATTCTTAAAGTACCGTACGCTAAAAAAATATGGTTTTAAGGGCCGGGTAAAAAAACCTATTTCTTCTAAGTATGGATGCGGTAATCGCCACTGATTCTGACAGCTAGAAATACCTGTTTACAGGGGCAGGTAATATGCCCGCTCCTGAAAATCCATTTCTAGAGGCATATCACGTCATCACCTGCCTCTAGAAATTGATTTGTAGGTCGGATCATGGCATGACCCGTCCTACGAATCAATTTTTTAAAAATAAAAATAATCGGAAAAATTAAAAATATCAAAAGAAAAAAGAAAAAATATTCCAGCCCACCAGCCACCGCCACAAACTCCTCTACCATAGAGGTACAATTTTTTTGACAAAATATGCACACTCGCATCAATCGGGATTCAAACCACTTACCTCAAACGTCACGTGTAGCCTCCTCTCCACCACACTACACAGTCACTTCTCCACCATACTACACAGTCAGTCACTTGTAACTCTACGAGGTATGCTACTCTTTTATATTAACTCCAAAATTAATATATAGGAGCTGGTGACGCCATCACCCGTTCCTAGAAATCCATTTCCAAGGGCGGGTGACGCCACCACCCGCCCCTAAAAATATTTTTCTATTTTATTCCAAAAATTCATTTAAATCTTTGAATATAGAAAAATAAATAAAAAAGTGAAACTTGTACACTATATTTATTGTGAACTAAGATAAGAAAAAATATGTCAAGTATATTTCAATTTATATAAATGTTAAGATTATGAAAACCTCAAAGTATAACTTGAGTTGTATGAGATACTATATAGTTATAGCCATATGTAGGGCTATATAATTAAATGAAAACCTCAAAGTATAACTTGAGTGGTATGAGATACTATATAGTTAAATGGTTTTGTGATTCTAAAATATTTTGAATGAATAATGTATAAACTATAAATTTTAGATCTTACCACTGCAACTTTGATACGGAGCTACTCTACATCCGAAGTTGTTTCAAAAAAATCAAAACTTCTAGATTTTAAAATTAGAGAATTTATAATAATTTTTTGAACTATTAAATGACCTTAACTGAAAATAGTATCAACTACAAAATTTTAAATCTCTTCAACCTCTACAATTTTGATATAAAATTTGACTTCATCCGAGATCATATAAAAAGTTATAAATCTATTTGCGTGGGACCATTTGTAGGGGCGGGTCATGCCATCACCCGCCTCTAAAAGCATTTTTACGAGCGGATCCTGCCATCACTAGTCTCTAAAAATGCATTTATAGGACGGGTGTTACGCCATCACCTGCCTCTAGAAATAGCCACTATTTCCCAGACGGGTGCTGGCATCATCCGGCCCCTAGAAATGTCATTTTCAGGGGCGGGTGATGGTGTCACCCGTCTCTGAAAATGGTGACCATTTCTAGGGGCAGGTGACGCCATCACCCATCCCTAAAAAGTATTTCCATGAAAGTTCGGATACTACAGTAACCCCACCCTATTTGTACAAGCGGGATACTTTTGGGCCATTCAAAAAAAAAGAATGTCCTAAGAATCGTTTTTGTAGTACTAAGCTGAAATGTATCTTGCTTACATGCAGGCAATAGTAAGGGTTAAGTATACTCAGTCCGTAAAGTACAGACAAGCTGACGATTATTGCTATATGGAGTATGGACCAGATCGATCAACGTGCATGCTTGCATGCACGCGATTCACGTGAACGGTTGGTCCTCGGCCTGTGACCGACATCAACCATTCACAATGTGGCCCGCATGATCTCGTGGTGCACGAGTACGTGCTGTCGCGGCATGCATGCGGCTATTATTCTCACGCGACCGAGGGGACAATTGAGGTAGCTGGGATCGCCACGTCCGGCCGCGCTTGCATGCGTATCTCAGCGCTAGGTGCGCACGCATTATTATTCTCACGCAATCGTCAGATCCTTGGATCTGTAGATCCGATTCGCAGCAAAGCAAGAGGCCGTCCTGCAATGGAATTGAGCGTCACCAACCATGAGTCCTATATTTGGATCCTATAATTTATATTAGGGACATATTTGGTGTGTTTAGGGCTCAAAAAAACTTATACTCCAACAGCGGGGTCTCAAATCATATCATTTACAACTAATTGGGGAAAGATTGGAGCGGAGGCATTGGGGAAAAAGTCTTTCGTGGCAAAAGGGAGATAGGATCCAACCAATTGAGTCCTATATCTAGGACCCGGGAGACTGGGTCCTAAATTGATTTGCCAGTTTTTTTTAAAATAGAACTCCTGTTGAAGGCTATTTTTTTCTCTTAAGCACTATATTTCAAGATAGAACCCAATTTAGAACTTCTATTGGAGATGCTCTTACTAATTCATCAGATCCGATCCCGGCATGGACATGCACAGAGGACATGCATGCAGCTAGTGCTGCATGTGATAATGCATGCTGGGCGTTGAAATATTGGTCTACCAGCTAGCATAAGCCAACGCATGCAACGCGTGGGTCGTACACGATTGATGATGGATTCTAGCTGATTGGTAGATCCCAGCCTGCATGGTGATCAGATCCAACAGGTTGGAAATAGTGTTTCAACCATGCATAGCAAATAGTGTTTCAACCACAAATAACACGGCCAAGAATTAATCGTCTTGAGGTTTTTCAAACAAATGGCACAGGCCGATACACTACTACTAAATGGTTTCATGGACGACTGAGCAGTTCAACGCACCCAATATTAAAGATTGGCACTATAACACACTATTTTTTCCATTGTTTGTTATGTATAATTCAAACTCAAAATTACATCTATAATAATAATACATAAACATCGTCTAAAAATTCTGTAAACTATCTGTAAACTAGCTTGGACTCCCTTTTATATAAGGATGGAAGCGGATCGGATATGCATGGAATCGGATTCGGATAGCACTTTTTACCATATTTTAACTTGAATACGGATACGAATTCGGATATTCTCGAATACGAATGCAAAACGGATGCCTTGGATTTAGATATTTACTCGATATATAGGATACTATTAGCTATTTTCTTTATTGATAGTTTTAGAATATAAAATCGTTATATATATGTACAAACTAAAGTACGACAATATAGCAAAGATAGCTAGTCAAAAATAGCTTATTTATCAACAAATATTTTAATAATTAAATATAAAAAATAAAACTAGAAATAAAAATATATTTTCAATAAATATATAAAAATTTTAATTAATATGTAATAAAAAAATTATAAAAGTAATTTCACCCATAAATAGATAAAAACAAGAATATTTACGAGTAAACTTAATCTTCTTATAACTTTATTATAAAAATTAATAATTTTGGTTATGAAAAATAAATATGACTTTTTAAATAGTTCTACTGAAAATGGATACGGATAGTGTCGGATATTGTCAAATACAAATGTGGAATCGGATAGAGAAAAACAATTAAAATCGGATTCGGTGTATCCACTTTACTACTACATTAAATTCGAATACGAATAAAGATATCCATATTGATGTTTAAACAGATACAAATATCGGATATTTCAGATATCCGCATTCACATCCCCATCTCTACTTCTATAGGTGCATAAGCTTACAGTAAATAATTGAAATTATTTTACAAAAATTAGACTATGCATTGTTCACAAAGCACACACTACTCAGATTCAACGCTGCAAAGCCAGTCCTGGACCGACCCCGAACTCATACAGGGCATGGCACGGCACGCCATACCCACGGCCCAAGGAGCGGCGTGACGAGTGAGCGCTAGCGCATGCAGCACTTGTATGGTCCCTTTCCAACTCTCTACAAGTGGGTAAACGATCCACTGTTTAAGTTGGTTTCTTTTCTGAATTTTTTGCATGTGGGATTAAAGCCTGCATTAATTCATAGCATTAAAATGGGCCTAGCTTCTGATCGAAGTTTTCTTTTTGTGTTCTGTCATTGGATAGGTCGAAGAGCCAGTGGCTCTATTGACAGAGTGCAGCTGGTGTATGCGTGGTGATTTGTGATTGGTGGCCCTGATCGCGTCCCGCGTGTAATCTGTGGCTCCGTGCTGTCGCTTTCGTGGTTAGCTGTCCACGTCGTTCACGATGAAGGCCGGAATATGTATAGTATTTGCTTCGCGGCGTCGAGTGCCAGCTTCGCACCAAGTGCTAACAGTGAAGATGTGAACGGCAATAATACATGAATAATATGAGCATGTGAAGTTGCTGGCAGGCCACGTCCACAGAGATGTAGATGGGCCCCCTAGCTATTGTGATGCCATGCAGCGGGCTCCATCCCGGCCTGTCTTCCACACCTACAAACATAAGATGTGAACATAAATTGCCTTTGTTACCTAGTCCCTCACTCCCCAAAAGGTGCAGCTCTAGTTTTATCGTAAATCAAATTATTTTTATGTTTGATCGAATTTATAGAGAAGAGTACCAATATTTATGACGTCCAAAATGTATTACATATGAATCTAATGATACATTGATATTTTTTACAAAAATATTGGTAAAAAAAATAAGTACACTCATTTTGAGGCAAAGAGAGTAAGGATTGATTTTCTCAAGCAGACTTCTTTTAAAATCAACTTTTGTAGACTCTGAATTATAACCAATACGCTGAAAATGAACACAAAATCGGAACTACAGAACATATATGGGGAGCGGAGCCATCACAAATTAACGAATTCCTTCTTGCATGCATGCAATTGTAAGCTGCATGGTATACACTCTAAACTATTTCATTCGTTATTAATATTAGTCAATTTTAGGATTCTCTTGTTGTCCACTAATTAAACAGTCATATAGACTAGAGTTTAATGTATGAGTTGTTCACGAACTTATCATAGGGTGTCATCCAGCACCATCATCGTCTCTCAAGATACATTTTGAGGTGGCTCGATATGTCTGCGGTGCCATCCAGATTTCTAAACTAATCCTTGGTGACAGTTTGAAGTATTAAAAACCATCTGTGATAAAGTCACTGTTAATCATTTTCAATAACCTAGTGATGGGTTATCAAGGATAACATAATTCTTGTGATAAGGATACCATAGTTTGGAATATATGACCTAGCTATCACTAGTTTATTAATTACAACATCATGATTTTGTTTATATAGCATATAAGGGACAGCTAATTGGCATGAACCATATAATATCGATGAAAACCAGATCCCGAGCAGGATTCTCCCGTGTGCATGTGATTTCACTGCTAAAAAAATATTTTTAGAGGTGAGTAAAAATATATTTTTAAGGGCGGGTGCGGTAAGCGGCTCTAGTTCTCGCATCTAAAAACTGATTTCCAAAAAATAAAAAATAAAAAATAGAAACAGCAAAATAAAAAAGAAAAAAATATTGCAGTCAATCAGCCACAACCCATGTACTATCAAGTTCCAATTTTTTGATGAAATATGCACATTTGCATCACCCCGGGTTCGAACCGCGTACTTCAAGCCTCACGCATGCCTTCCTCTCCACCACACTACAGTCACTTATGACTCTATGGGGTATACTATTCTTTTATATTAACTCTAAAATTGATTTACAGGGCGGGTGACGCCATCACCCGCCTCTAGAAATCCATTTCTAGGGGCGAGTGACCACACCACCTGCCCATAAAAATATTTTTTAATTTTATTCCGATAAATCTTTAAATCTTTTCATATAGCAAAACAAATGAAAAAGTGAAACTTCTACACTATGGTTATTGTAAACTATAGATATAAAAAAATTATGCCATGTATATTTTAGTTTATATAAAGGTGTTAAGATTGTTGAAACCTTAAGGTGTGACTTGAGTTGTATGAGATATTATATAGTCATAGCCATATGGAGGTTCATAATAATTTTTTGGACCATTAAATGACCTTAAATAAAAAAGTTATCAACTACAAAGTTTTAGATCTCGTCATTCTTTACAATTTTGATATAAAGTTTGACTTTATCCGAGATAATATTAAAAAATTGTGAATTTTTTAAACCACTTTTAGGGACGGGTCATGCCATGACCCGCCCTTAAAAACGCATTTTTAGGAACGGGTCATGCCATCATCCACCTCTTGAAATGTCACCATTTCCAGGGATGGGTGGTGGTGTCACCCACCCTAGAAATGCCTACAAAATGATGCCCATTTGCAAAGGAGGGTGATGGCGTCACCCGCTCCTACAAATGCTTTTCTAGGGGCGGGTTGGATGCTGCATTAACCGCACTTTGTTTGTAGGAGCGGATTACCTTTTCACCCGCCTCTAGAAAAAACATGACGTCCCTACAAATCGTTTTTTACCGTGTTTCTTATAATGAAAATCAGCCTCGGGAAACGCGTGGCCCATCAGCATGATTTCAATTTATGTAACCATATAATTAATGAAAATCAGCATCATACGCTTCTCCAAGGTTTGTCCAAGCTTCCAACAATCGTGCATCACATGCAAATGCTTCTAAATTCAAATACGCTGTTTAACTTAAAAAGAAGTGACAGTTCTCAATCTGACACGTCGGACCATCCAAGTTTAATTTGTGAATGCAACCTAGACCATAGTGGCAAATTTATTTCAAATAATATCATTACATTGGAAAATAGTTAAATAATCCTTCATAGTATAGACTTATTTCCTCCCGCCCGCACACAGACACACCAGATAGAGAGACAGAGTATACTAACAGATTGTTTTAACCAATAAAAGTGGTGTTTCACGTACCTAAGAAATATTGGTTAAATAATAAGTAGATCCCACTTTTCTAAAATAACAATAATTGTAACTGGTCCACAGTTAATCGGTACTTTGCACCTCTATTTACATTCATCAACTATCATATAAAAATAATGTTTGGCATTGCGTGGTAAAGGGGTTCTTTAGAAAAAAAACACCGGTCATCGAGTAAAGGGGTTCATTAGATATCGGATGCCATCAATTTCTCTAATCGACAGCGGTCGGATATATATGCAAGGAAGAAGCTTTCCTAAAGGTCGTATGCCAATTCCTGATGACTACTAAATACGTGTGCTTCTGCAATGGTGAGTATAGGAGGAGTCTCGAGTATAGTCAGTAATCTTACATACAGAGTCAAATTGATGCAGACAGCTTGGGGGAATCATGTAGTCTTTTGTGCTCAGTACGGCGCTCCTAATTTAACACGAATCCTGTGAGAACCGCCCAATTTAATATCATTTTAAGCGAAAACATCGGTCTTTATCGTAAAGATGAGAGCTAACACGCACTCGCACCAATGGCGCGCTACGGGTTAACCCACATCTAAACTACTAAGGACCAACTTAGCTTTTCGCCGAAAATAACATTAAACCCGGTAGTCCCGGTATGTGCTCCAACATATGCCCAGGATAACGCATATGCACATACTGTCACAAGCTCATACATCACCATTGGTCCACAAAGAGCAAATTTTAATACAAAGTTAAGCCATTAATCATTTCAACATTGACATAAGGAAAGGTTCCAAATCTATTAAGGTGCAAAAGAGGGATACAAGCCTCGGGCTCACAAATAACATAGAAGATATAAAAACCATAAATTTTAATGTTTAACATGATATCCCAAGTACGATACGCAGCGGAAAATATAACGATAAGTAATAATGGCGTCTTGCTCAAGGACACCATCGAACATATTGGCCTATTCCTCGCCCACGCCGGGTTCGGCGGGGTAGAAATGGCCAAACACCACTTCCGGCTCACCTGCAACATAGTATATGAAAGCAACATGAGTACAAAGGTACTCGCAAGACTTACGCGAATAAATAGGTCAAGGAAAATGCATATGAAGGCTCACAAAAAGGCTTTAGGGTTAAGTAAATTAAATAAGCCTGAGCTCCCTAATTCCACCATCTAGCCTCCTAGCATTTTAATTATCTTGCCCAACCCACCTCAAATTTTAGTTGATTAGATAACTCAATTCCTAAGTATCAACAAGAGGGAACGTTCATCCAACCACTTGACCACAACTTCTACGAAGATTTCGTAGGATAAAGAGCTTGCTCATAACCGAGAGCGCGGCAATTCGAATTGATTCATTAACCTTGCAAGGGTGTACAACTTTACCCACACGACGCAAGGACCATGCGACTCGCCCAACCGATCACGTTGGGTGAGGGAGTACTCGCATCAACCATCCCCGACGAGTTATAACCGTTGAACATCACGCCTAACTTGCGCGGAGAGTTACCTAGGTCCACCGGGGACACCCCTAAGCCTCTCTACAAAGCCCCACGGCCACACATCTAGGACCGTGCATCAACGATTAGAACTAGAGGGTATTCGGTTTCTCCACCCCATGAATGGATATGTGGTAGTACAATAAGTGCTCAATTTTCAAGGTCATCCACGGACGGTCCTTAATCGGTTCAAGCGGACTAAACCTCCGAGACTCCTTTCTCTAGGCCCTACCTTCCGCTCGAACCAACACCACACTTCCAACTAGACCGATCCAAACCAACATTCCGACACCGAACAACATGTTTAAGATAACACAATGTGGGTGGAACAAGTGATCCTATTCCAAATTTCCCTACAAGATATCTACCAACCCTAGACACGACTAAGCATTTAGTTTAAATGAGTTGCAAGTGGCTACGTGTGCCAAGGGCATGGATAAACAAATCAAGAGAGGGCATTGCATGAAAATAGGACCGACGATGCAATAAATAAATATTTAATATAAGCATAGATATCCCAAGTGAAATAACTAAATTTAAGCAAGTTAAATAGATCAAGGAATCATGCTTAGCTGCTTGCCTTGGTTTTCCTCGGACTCGACCACGAACTCTACTCCCGGCTCGGCTTCGACGGTTGTGGAAGGCTCAACGGGTTCGTCCTTCGGAGTCTCGGTCACTAAAATGCATGAATGATATGCGTGCATTAGAATGATGCCGATGACATGAAATGAGATGATATGATATGGATTGGAATGAAGCACCACTCAAAGCAAGGAAGCGAGCAAGCAAAACACATCAACGCGCGATTAATGCTTAAATCTAAGCCCGAAGGCGAACCTACTCACAAAACAAAAGGCAAGAGCAATTCATAGATTTAATTCTGAACACAGAGAATCTCAAGAGAAAATCATGAGAGTTGGATTTGCAGCTAAATTAATTTTGTGGAATTACTTATGGTTTCTACAAATTTCAGCTACTAGAATTAATTTAAATCTTAAAGGCTACTCAAAACATTTTCAAAAATCCTAAGAAAATTACCAGGGATACTAGATATGACAAAAAGAATAACAGAAAAGGTTTTGGTATTTTATCATTTTTCAAACAACAGATATGAAAATTACAAGTTTGCAGGCAGCAAAACAAAAGTTTAATAAAACTCTATCAAACATCCTAGGAACAATTACACAACTTGCACTATGAGAAAAAGCATTTTTCAGGGAATATAACAAACTTTAGTTTGACATTTTTAGGATATTACACAAAAATCTAAACAATTTTCTTACTTTACAAAAGGAAGGGCATGAATATTTGCACAAGATATTATCATGCTTGAAAGTAATTTTACTGCGTAGATCTATTGTAGAGGAAACAAAAAAAACAAATCTCACAATTTTTAGAGCCCTAGAACAATATCTACACATTTTACAATCTTTCAGCATATTAAAACAAAACAAAACAGCCCCAAAAGGGCTAGGGCCACCCGGGCCAGCACCCTGCGGGCGCCGACAGGTGGGCCCGCGGGGACCGGGGCCGAGTCAAGGCCAGCCGCGGCCTTGACCCGCCGCGGACGCGACCAGGGCGCGCCGTGGCGCGGCCCGCACGCGAACGCGCGCGCGCGACGCCGCTGCGGCCGGCACGGGGCCGCGGCCCACGGGCGCGAACGCGCAAGGGCAGAGCGCGCGCGGGCAGCGCAGCGCGGAGGGGGCGCTCACCCGCAGCGCGGACGAGCGAGGCGGGGCGGCGGAGAACAGGACGGCGGAGAGTGGCGGCGGCGGACGGGGGCGCGCGTCGGGGAGCGGCGGCGGTGAAGGAAAGGGGCGATTGGGGGCCGGGGTCGAGTGAGTAGGTGGAGGGGAAGCTTCGCGCGCGGGGAGTCGAGCGGAGGTGGAGCGATGGCGGGGGATTGCGGCGGCGGCAGCTCGGACCGGGAGAGGAAGAGGCGGAGGCAGGGGCGTGCGGTTCAAATGGGGAGCGGGGAGAGCAAGGCGAAGCGGCGGGGAAGGAAGACGAGCGGGCGGCACGGGAGATGAGGGGGCGGCGCCACGCTGGACGCGCCAGCGGCCGCCGACGAGCGCCCAACGGGCAGGCGCGGAGGGCCGGGGGACGCGGAGGGGGAGGCTGACGCGCGGGCCCGGGCGCGCGGAGGAGAGGGGGAGGAGGCAGACAGGTGGGGCTGGGAGGAAAGGGAGTTACCCGAAAATGAAAAGCCTAACTTCAAACACCTAAAGAAAGTACTTCCCGGGCTCCAAAAATCACCAAATTTTTACTGAAGCAAGATCATACTACCAAGAATATATTGCAACAACAAACACTCAAAAAGGCATCAAAAATTGCCCGCAATAATTCATCCAAAACTGCATATTTCAAACTTTCCAAGAATTTTATGGCTCGGCAGAGACATCCAAAAATTAAGGAAAAATATCTAAAAATTATCATTTGAAATCTAGTATTTGAATAAAATCTTTGGAGGCACAGTCACATAGCAAAATTTAAACTTACTTCACAACCTACACATAATTCACACAAGAAATTGGATGATCATTATGTAATTAAGTGCATATGATGCTCCATAATGCTTGAATGATGCTCATGATGATGTTGCTTAATTTTTTAATCTCATGCTTTTAAATTTTGGGTCGTGACAATTCTCCCCCCCTTAAGAAAATCTCGTCCCGAGATTTGGTAGATAGCGAGTGATAAGGCTCCGAGCGTAGGAAGGCTATATTCACCTAGACAAGATAAACATCGAAGAAAGGATGTACAAGGCATGGGTGGTGTGGAATGGTAGGACAACTTTAATTTCTTTTTGATGGTGATTGTGTACACATATAAGGTATCTAGAAGAATGAACTTCTCAAGGGAAGTTGGGTGCGGTGGGAGAAGCTTGAGGACTCACTCATTGGAAGAAGAAGTCGGGGTAGTCTTGACGCAAACGATCCTCGCGTTCCCATGTGGCTTCGTCTTCGGAGTGGTTACTCCATTGAACTTTCACAAACTTCACCATACTTCGTTTCACCTTCCTTTCAACATGATCTAAATGGGATGTTCTTCGTAGGTAAGACCCGCTTGAAGATTGAGTGATTCAAGGTCGATGGCGTCGGTAGGAACACGAAGGCATTTCTTCAATTGAGAGCTATGAAACACATTGTGAACGGCGGAAAGTGATTGGGGAAGATCCAATTGATAAGCCACCATTCCAATCCTTTTGGTGACTTGGAAAGGTCCGACAAAACGAGGTGCCAATTTACCCTTAATCCGGAAGCGACGAGTACCCTTGGAAGGAGAGACCTTAAGATAGACATAATCACCAACCTTGAAATAGAGTTCACGGCGGCGACGATCGGCATATAGCTTTTGACGGGATTGAGCAATGCGAAGATTCTCACGAATGATCTTAACTTGGTTTTCGGCATCTTTCACCAAATCCGGGCCAAAGAAAGGCCTTCCCCGGATTCGGACCAATTGATAGACGTTCTACAACGCCGTCCATAAAGAGCTTCAAAGGGAGACATCTTGATACTTGCTTGATAGCTATTATTATAAGAAAATTCCTCAAATGGCAAACAAGTGGCCCACTTCTTCTCATATACTAGAACACAAGCCCGTAACATATCTTCAAGGATTTGATTCACTCTCTCGGTTTGGCCATCGGTTTGAGGGTGGTAAGCGGTACTATAGGTGAGGTCGGTTCCCATGGCTTCATGAAGACTTCTCCAAAAGTGGGCAACAAATTGGGGACCACGATCGGAGACAATTGTTTTAGGAACACCATGAAGACATACAATGCGAGTAAGATACAATTCCGCATATTGCTTGGCTCGATAGGTAGTCTTGACCGGAAGAAAATGAGCTGATTTGGTTAAACGGTCAATAATTACCCAAATGGAATCATACCCATGAATAGTCTTCAGCAACCCGGTGATAAAGTCCATTCCAATATTTTCCCACTTCCATGATGGAATAGGCAAAGGTTGAAGGGTACCGGCCGGTTTGAGATGCACGGCTTTAACCCTTTGGCAAACATCGCACTCGGCGACATATCGAGCGATTTCCCGCTTCATGCGAGTCCACCAAAATCTTTGCTTAAGATCTTGAAACATTTTAGTGCTACCCGGATGAATAGAGAATTGAGAATTATGAGCTTCATCAAGAATTAAGCGCCTCAAGTTGTGATCCTTCGGCATGACAATACGTTTCCCAAAGAATAGGACTCCTTGATCATCACAAGAAAAACATTGAGCTTTACCCTCCTTCATTAGTGTACGAATGCGGGCCATACCTTTGTTATTTCTTTGAGCTTCCCTAATTTGATCATAGAGATTGGACTTGATTATAAGAGCACCAAGATGACCTTCCATGACCATTCCCATTTCAAGTTTCCGGAATTCATCACAAAGAGTATGAAGAGGAGTTCCCATGGTCAAACAATTGCATTGAGCCTTGCGGCTTAGTGCATCGGCAACGACATTCGCCTTGCCAGGATGATAGTGGACTTCAAGATCATAATCTTTGATTAATTCAAGCCATCGACGTTGCCTCATGTTGAGATCGGATTGGGTGAAGATATATTTAAGGCTCTTGTGATCGGTGTAGATATTGCAATGATTTCCAAGAAGATAGTGACGCCAAATCTTTAGAGCATGGACCACGGCCGCAAGCTCCAAATCATGGGTCAGATAATTTTCTTCATGACGCTTGAGTTGACGAGAGGCATAGGCCACCACTTGGCCTTCTTGCATAAGAACACAACCGAGACCGACGCGAGAGGCGTCACAATAGACATCAAAGTTCTTGTGAATATTTGGTTGAGCTAGAACGGGAGCGGTAGTAAGACGATCTTTAAGAGTTTGAAAGGCTTCTTCGCAAGCTTGAGACCATTCGAACTTGACCCCATTTTTCAACAATTCGGTCATAGGCTTGGCAATTTTTGAGAAATTTTCTATGAACCGGCGATAATATCCCGCAAGCCCAAGAAAACTCCGAATATCGGTGATGCTTCGAGGTTGCTTCCAATCAAGAACATCTTGCACCTTGCTAGGATCGACGGTGACGCCATCCTTGGAGAGAATGTGACCAAGAAAGGATACTTTCTCGAGCCAAAACTCGCACTTGCTAAACTTGGCATAAAGACGATGCTTCCGAAGTTTTTGTAACACAATATGGATATGGTGAGCATGATCATCCCGAGTCTTCGAATAGATAAGTATGTCATCAATAAAGATAACCACGAAGATATCGAGTTCCTCCATGAAGATACTATTCATCAAGTACATGAAATACGCCGGGGCGTTGGTGAGGCCAAAGGACATGACGGTGTATTCATAGAGGCCATATCTAGTCGAGAAAGCCGTTTTTGGAATATCTTCTTGATGAATTTTAATTTGATGATAACCCAATCTTAGATCAATCTTGGAGAAATAGCAAGCTTCCGATAATTGGTCAAACAAGATATCGATTCGAGGAAGGGGATACTTATTTTTGACGGTGACCTCATTCAACGGACGGTAGTCGACGCACATCCGTAGACTATCATCCTTCTTCTTCACAAAGAGAGCCGGGCATCCCCAAGGAGAGGACTCGGACGAATAAAACCCTTATCCAAGAGAACCTTGAGTTGCTCTTTCAATTCTCTTAACTCATTAGGAGGCATACGGTAGGGACGCTTGGAAATGGGAGCCGTCCCGGGCATTAATTCAATAACGAACTCCACCTCACGATCGGGAGGCATGCCCGGTAATTCTTCCGGAAAGACATCCGGATACTCGCAAACCACGGGAATATCTTCCGACGCCGTGGTTTCGGTACCCGCCAAGGAATAGAGACAAGCTTTCTTTGTGGCGAGAGAGAGAAGAACCCTATCCCCGGAGGGGTGCAAGAGATTGATGGTGCGTGGCCAACATTTGATAACCCCATCATGCTTTCCCAACCAATTCATCCCAAGAATTACATCTAAGCCTAGCTTATCTAGGATGAGAAGATTTGCTCGAAAGGTGGCTCCCTCAATAAGAATTGGGACTTTATCTACAAAGTGCTTAGAGATGATTTCCCCACCCGGTGATTCTATGTGGTAAGGTTGTGGTAGGGTTTGCATTTGGAGTTTGCTATGCATCATGAACTTCTTGTTAATGAAAGAAAGGGTTGCTCCAGAATCGAAAAGAACGAGGGCGGGATGGGAGTTTGTGAGAAGCGTACCCATGAGTACTTCGGCATCATCCGGAACCTCTTCCACGGTGGTGTAGTTGAGACGGCCACGCTTAGGAGCTTGCGATGGCTTGGCTCCTTGGCGTGGGGCTTGCGGTGGAGGGTTGTTAGGTCTTGGTGCATTGGAGGTGCCGCCTTGCCTTGGTGAAGGACAATACTTGGAGATGTGGCCCGTGCCACCACAATTGTAGCACGGACCCCTTGTAGCGCCGCTTGGGTTGTTCCAAAAGGCATTGGCCGGCCTTGGGGGTTGTCCTTGAGGTGGTTGAGGATGACGTACCACCCACATCGGGCGCAGTGGTTGCGCACCCGGCGCGCGCGGTGGGGGAGGTTGAGGCCCCACACGTGGGCGAAATGAGCTACCGCCCGCCGAGGTAGGAGCGGGACGCTTGTGCTTAGCTTCGAGTCTCTTCATCTTGTGCTCGGCGCGGATAGCAATGTTTACCAAGTCGTTGAAATCATCAAACTTGGTGGTGGATAGCTTGTCTTGTAGCTCTTCCGAGAGGCCATCATAGAACCTTTCCCGCTTCTTGGCATCGGAGGACACTTCATCGGGTGCATATTGAGATAGAGTATTGAAGGCATTGACATAAGCCATTACATCCCGATGGCCTTGGGTGAGGTTGAGGAATTCCTTCTTCTTGATGTCGATGATACCTTTAGGAATATGGAAGGAGCGAAAAGCCGTCCGGAATCCTTCCCATGTGAAACGATGATTGGCGGGTTGAGAAGCCTTCCAATTCCGCCACCAAGCCCCCGGGGCATCATGGAGTTGGTGAGCGGTGAATAAGACCTTATCATGCTCATCACATTGGATGAGGTTGAGCTTCTCCTCAATGACATGAAGCCAAAAATCCGCGTCAAGAGGATCCTTGGAGCCACGGAAGATAGGTGGGTTGGTGCGGAAGAAATCCCCAAACTTGTTTACTTGCGGCTCCTCCCTAGGAGCTTGAATTCCAATGTTGCCCAAGTTGCCGATATGATTGACCAATTGCCCAAGTAGTTGAGTTTGTTGGGTGAGCACATCCGCGAAAGTGGGGTGGACGGGAGGTCCGAGAAGATTGTTGTTGTTGTTGTTGTTGTTGTTGTTGTTGTTGTTGTTGTTGTTATTCCCACCCGAACCGTTCCCGCGGTTCGCGTCGGTTCCCGAACGCAAATTCATCCTAGCAAGAATTTAAGATAAGTTAGCGACCGAGGAAGAAATGATAATCTTAAGGAGAACGATGGAATGATAAGGCGTAGATAATGACTTGACTTAAGATCGAGATTCGAACGGTAACTTATCAAAGAAAATATATAAATGCGATGAGTGTCAAAGATTTGATCATCACCATTCAAGGTCACTAGGGCAGATTTAGAGAGCAAGAAAGACGGGAAACGGTCACCCACATGATTTATAATTGTCATATGTGTATGCGTGCATGTATGCAACATATGAGTGCAATATGTCGTCACCTCACATCGTCTCCACATGATAATATGGGGCTCATAAATAACTCTTAAGGAAGCACATATGAAAGGTACGCAAATAACTCGCATAAATAAGCCACTAATAACACATCGGGGCATAACCATAATCATGAGATTAACTTGACTTTAGTTCCCAAGCATCCAAAAGAGTTTAATCATCACAAAATGAGCGCGTCTTAACGTTCTAGTGCTTAATTCCACCTTACAACCGCATTAACCCAAGTGCCACGTCCCTCCTACTAGCAGTTGGACTAATGGGCGGCTTTCCCTCTCACTAGCCGATAAGCAATCATGGGTCAAAAGGCTCTGGAAACCCCAAAAGATTTGCGCGGGTGGCGGGCACCATATGGAACCGACGCACGGGCAACCCCATCGAAATGGGATTGTATGTTCCCCGCATCTCGGCCCAAGTACCCACCACATGCGGAAAGCGGTGCGACGGAGGCGCTTCCTCATGCGGCGTGTTCCGCGTCCAATCATCCATAATCTTCCTCGGCAACTTCATCGACCGAAGGTAAGGCTCCACTTGGTATTGGAGGCGGACGAGATGACTCCTTGTCTCCTCCAACTCCCATACCAAACTCCGGTGCGCCATCTCGTAGGCGGAAATGGTGTCCGCCATGCACGTCTCCAAGGTGTACGGTCCCATTGGAGGCGAGACAACATGAGCAATGGGATCCTCTTGTCCCCTAACCGGAAGGTAGGTGAACGGAGCCTCCCAAAGCTCACGGTGCTCGTAGCGAAGACGGGCGATGGCTTCACATGCCACCTCTTGAATAACCATCTGCACGGAGGTACCACAGGCGCGGAAGTTGTACTTCACAGCTCCCACCACCCACCTTGGCTCAAGGTGGAGGCTCGCTATGTAGTCCACCAAACCAACACCATAGCCGCGAGCATAGACCTCATACTCGGGCTGGAAAAAGTAGTGCGAGCTCCTCAACATCTCGTTGAGGATCGCCGGGAACCCAATCGTGTCCGGAGCGCGAGTCGCCATGATCAAAGTGGCCATCTATTCAATAAAACATGAGAGATTAAGCATATTTCATTGTCAGGTGAAGCATTAGACAGAATAATAGCTCTAAGACAAAGGGAGGAAGTTAGAAATCCATCCTTAAATTCAAATTTTAGAAAAATAAATATTGATGCAAGTATTCAATTTTATTTCGCTCTCAACCCCCTTTAAGCAAACTTTTAAGTTTACTTCGTGGAACCTTGGCTCTGATACCCGCTGTGAGAACCGCCCAATTTAATATCATTTTAAGCGAAAACATCGGTCTTTATCGTAAAGATGAGAGCTAACACGCACTCGCACCAATGGCGCGCTACGGGTTAACCCACATCTAAACTACTAAGGACCAACTTAGCTTTTCGCCGAAAATAACATTAAACCCGGTAGTCCCGGTATGTGCTCCAACATATGCCCAGGATAACGCATATGCACATACTGTCACAAGCTCATACATCACCATTGGTCCACAAAGAGCAAATTTTAATACAAAGTTAAGCCATTAATCATTTCAACATTGACATAAGGAAAGGTTCCAAATCTATTAAGGTGCAAAAGAGGGATACAAGCCTCGGGCTCACAAATAACATAGAAGATATAAAAACCATAAATTTTAATGTTTAACATGATATCCCAAGTACGATACGCAGCGGAAAATATAACGATAAGTAATAATGGCGTCTTGCTCAAGGACACCATCGAACATATTGGCCTATTCCTCGCCCACGCCGGGTTCGGCGGGGTAGAAATGGCCAAACACCACTTCCGGCTCACCTGCAACTTAGTATATGAAAGCAACATGAGTACAAAGGTACTCGCAAGACTTACGCGAATAAATAGGTCAAGGAAAATGCATATGAAGGCTCACAAAAAGGCTTTAGGGTTAAGTAAATTAAATAAGCCTGAGCTCCCTAATTCCACCATCTAGCCTCCTAGCATTTTAATTATCTTGCCCAACCCACCTCAAATTTTAGTTGATTAGATAACTCAATTCCTAAGTATCAACAAGAGGGAATGTTCATCCAACCACTTGACCACAACTTCTACGAAGATTTCGTAGGATAAAGAGCTTGCTCATAACCGAGAGCGCGACAATTCGAATTGATTCATTAACCTTGCAAGGGTGTACAACTTTACCCACACGACGCACGGACCATGCGACTCGCCCAACCGATCACGTTGGGTGAGGGGGTACTCGCATCAACCATCCCCGACGAGTTATAACCGTTGAACATCACGCCTAACTTGCGCGGAGAGTTACCTAGGTCCACCGGGGACACCCCTAAGCCTCTCTACAAAGCCCCACGGCCACACATCTAGGACCGTGCATCAACGATTAGAACTAGAGGGTATTCGGTTTATCCACCCCATGAATGGATATGTGGTAGTACGATAAGTGCTCAATTTTCAAGGTCATCCATGGACGGTCCTTAATCGGTTCAAGCGGACTAAACCTCCGAGACTCCTTTCTCTAGGCCCTACCTTCCGCTCGTACCAACACCACACTTCCAACTAGACCGATCCAAACCAACATTCCGACACCGAACAACATGTTTAAGATAACACAAAGTGGGTGGAACAAGTGATCCTATTCCAAATTTCCCTACAAGATATCTACCAACCCTAGACACGACTAAGCATTTAGTTTAAATGAGTTGCAAGTGGCTACGTGTGCCAAGGGCATGGATAAACAAATCAAGAGAGGGCATTGCATGAAAATAGGACCGACGATGCAATAGATAAATATTTAATATAAGCATAGATATCCCAAGTAAAATAACTAAATTTAAGCAAGTTAAATAGGTCAAGGAATCATGCTTAGCTGCTTGCCTTGGTTTTCCTCGGACTCGACCACGAACTCTACTCCCGGCTCGGCTTCGATGGTTGTGGAAGGCTCAACGGGTTCGTCCTCCAGAGTCTCGGTCACTAAAATGCATGAATGATATGCGTGCATTAGAATGATGCCGATGACATGAAATGAGATGATATGATATGGATTGGAATGAAGCACCACTCAAAGCAAGGAAGCGAGCAAGCAAAACACATCAACGCGCGATTAATGCTTAAATCTAAGCCCGAAGGCGAACCTACTCACAAAACAAAAGGCAAGAGCAATTCATAGATTTAATTCTGAACACAGAGAATCTCAAGAGAAAATCATGAGAGTTGGATTTGCAGCTAAATTAATTTTGTGGAATTACTTATGGTTTCTACAAATTTCAGCTACTAGAATTAATTTAAATCTTAAAGGCTACTCAAAACATTTTCAAAAATCCTAAGAAAATTACCAGGGATACTAGATATGACAAAAAGAATAACAGAAAAGGTTTTGGTATTTTATCATTTTTCAAACAACAGATATGAAAATTACAAGTTTGCAGGCAGCAAAACAAAAGTTTAATAAAACTCTATCAAACATCCTAGGAACAATTACACAACTTGCACTATGAGAAAAAGCATTTTTCAGGGAATATAACAAACTTTAGTTTGACATTTTTAGGATATTACACAAAAAGCTAAACAATTTTCTTACTTTACAAAAG
Organism: Panicum hallii; assembly: GCF_002211085.1. Taxonomy (NCBI): domain Eukaryota; kingdom Viridiplantae; phylum Streptophyta; class Magnoliopsida; order Poales; family Poaceae; genus Panicum; species Panicum hallii. The sequence continues at coordinate 30,847,839 of NC_038049.1, read as the reverse complement.
GAAGGGCATGAATATTTGCACAAGATATTATCATGCTTGAAAGTAATTTTACTGCGTAGATCTATTGTAGAGGAAACAAAAAAAACAAATCTCACAATTTTTAGAGCCCTAGAACAATTTCTACACATTTTACAATCTTTCAGCATATTAAAACAAAACAAAACAGCCCCAAAAGGGCTAGGGCCACCCGGGCCAGCACCCTGCGGGCGCCGACAGGTGGGCCTGCGGGGACCGGGGCCGAGTCAAGGCCAGCCGCGGCCTTGACCCGCCGCGGACGCGGCCAGGGCGCGCCGTGGTGCGGCCCGCACGCGAACGCGCGCGCGCGCGACGCCGCGGCGGCCGGCACGGGGCCGCGGCCCACGGGCGCGAACGCGCAAGGGTAGAGAGCGCGCGGGCAGAGCGCGCGCGGGCAGCGCAGCGCAGAAGGGGCGCTCACCCGCAGCGCGGACGAGCGAGGCGGGGCGGCGGAGAACAGGACGGCGGAGAGTGGCGGCGGCGGACGGGGGCGCGCGTCGGGGAGCGGCGGCGGTGAAGGAAAGGGGCGATTGGGGGCCGGGGTCGAGTGAGTAGGTGGAGGGGAAGCTTCGCGCGCAGGGAATCGGGCGGAGGTGGAGCGACGGCGGGGGATTGCGGCGGCGGTGGCTCGGACCGGGAGAGGAAGAGGTGGAGGCAGGGGCGTGTGGTTCAAATGGGGAGCGTTGAGAGCAAGGCGAAGCGGCGGGGAAGGAAGACGAGCGGGCGGCACGGGAGACGAGGGGGCGGCGCCACGCTGGACGCGCCAGCGGCCGCCGGCGTGCACCACCGCGCGAGCGCCCAACGGGCGGGCGCGGAGGGCCGGGGGACGCGGAGGGGGAGGCTGACGCGCGGGCCCGGGCGCGCGGAAGAGAGGGGGAGGAGGCAGACAGGTGGGGCCGGGAGGAAAGGGAGTTACCCGAAAATGAAAAGCCTAATTTCAAACACCTAAAGAAAGTACTTCCCGGGCTCCAAAAATCACCAAATTTTACTGAAGCAAGATCATACTACCAAGAATATATTGCAACAACAAACACTCAAAAAGGCATAAAAAATTACCCGCAATAATTCATCCAAAACTGCATATTTCAAACTTTCCAAGAATTTTATGGCTCGGCAGAGACATGAGGAAAAATATCTAAAAATTATCATTTGAAATCTAGTATTTGAATAAAATCTTTGGGGCACAGTCACATAGCAAAATTTAAACTTACTTCACAACCTACACATAATTCACACAAGAAATTGGATGATCATTATGTAATTAAGTGCATATGATGCTCCATAATGCTTGAATGATGCTCATGATGATGTTGCTTAATTTTTTTAATCTCATGCTTTTAAATTTTGGGTCGTGACAAATCCTGTCAAATCCATCAATTAACACAGCATAAATGGGCGATCAGGAGCGAACACATAATATCAGATTATATTAATTCTTATCAATAGACGTGCTGGAAACATCCGCAGTGGACAGGGCAGCGATGTGACATCGTACGCGATATGCTTGTTGGCAAGTAGTAATTGGCTGGTGGGATGCGGGAATACTCGGGGCCTCCCCACGTGGAGTCAACAAACCTGCAACCACCCCGCTCTACCTCCCTCTGCTGTGTACCGGGAGTATACACAATATGTTGTTGAACCTAGTTAAATGTAAAGCCAATAACAAAATCACGCCACAACCGGGCCTATGAAGAATGTGATCTTCAGTTACGGTCAAAAATAACAAATCCCAGCCCTAAAAATCCAGGAAAAAGTTTAAAATCAATCCTAGCACAACCGGGGAGTGAGGGTGAAGTGGATGGAGAGAGTGGGGACAGGAGGGTGTGAGCTCGGTTTTGTGGATGGAGAAATGGCATGAGATTAGGATGCTGAGGGTGAGGAGATAAGGAATTGGCGGTGCGGCATCCATAGCACGGCTGAAATTTTTTATTTTTTGGTGCGCTTCTTTTATGGATCGATGTCGCTGCCCTCATTTTAGTCCGGGTCGGCGTAAATCAGGTGGACCTACAAATGGTGATTGTGTAATGTAATTTACTATACAAATTAAACTATTATCTGTCATTCTATGCAGTTATAAAATATTTTTTCCCCTAGTCTATCGCTAGTTCAATAAATATAACTTGTTCAAACTAGTTAGATTTGTTGAACGAATCAGGGGCTATACCAGTGGATATATAATGAAGCTGCAGCCTGCAAGTGGTATCACCACCGGTTTAATTATAACCAAAACAGGGAGTGAAGACAACTTTAGCGCCATTCTATAGCCGAGTTTTTCTTTAATCATATTCCAAGAAACGTGAGCAGTTAGCTAGGAGGAAAAAGAGGTATGGAGCTACAACAAAGTCTCGCATCTTGGAAGAATGGTCCTGACACTACATGTAGCATGCCACACGTACCACATCAATCTATAAATAGCTCTGGGAGCATGCTGTCGATGCACCCACAAGAAGCGCCATTACCGCTTGCGGCAAAAGTGTCACGACCCAAAAAAAAATTAATTAAAACCACATGGTTAAAAATTGAAAACATCATCATGAGCATCATCCAAGCATCAAGGAGCATCATATGCACTTAATTACATCATGAGCATCCATTTTCTTGTGTGATTTATGTGTAGCTTGTGAAGGAAGTTTAAAAATTGCTATGTGGCTATGCCCCAAAACATTTTATTCAAATAATAGATTTCAAATGATGAGTTTTAGATATTTTTCCTCAATTTTTGGATGTCTATGCCGAGCCATAAAATTCTTGGAATGTTTGAAAACTGCAGTATTGTATGATTTTTTGTGGGCAATTTTTGATATCTTTTTGAGAGTTTGTTGTTGCATTATATTCTTGGTAGCATGATATTGCTTCAGTAGAAATTTGGTGATTTTTGGAGCCCGGGAAGTATTTTTGTTAGAGTTTTGAAGTTGGCCTTCCATTTTTCGGTTCTTTTCTTCTCTCCCGGCCCCACCCGTCAGCCCTCTCTCTCTCCCGCGCGCCCGGGCCCGCGCGTCAGCCTCCCCCTCCACACCTCCCACGCCTCTGCGCCCGCCCGTTGGGCACCCGGGCGGTGGCGCACGCCGGCGGCCGCTGGCCCGTCCAGCGTGACCGCCGCCTCCTCGTCTCCTGCGCTCGCCGCTTTCTCTTCCCCTCCCCACTTCAAATCGCGCCGTTCTCCTTCTCCCCTCCAACCCTAGCTCACCGAACACATCTTCCTCTCCCCTCCGCCACCCACCGCCGCAATCCGCCGCCGCCGCTTCACCTCCGCCTGATTCCGCGCGCGTGCACCACCCCCTCCTCCTCCGCACCCGGTCCCAGCCCTTCGCCGCCTCTCTCCTCGGCTTAGTCACCTCCCCCACGCCCGCCTCTTCCCACCGTCGCCGCACTCTGTCGCGCCGCCGCTCGCCGCCTCGCTCCGCCCGCCGGCGCTGCGGGTGAGTTTCCCCATCGCGCCGCGCCCGTCGTGCGCGCGTTGCCCCACTCCGTTCGCCCCTCGTGGCCGCGCTCCGTCGGTCGCCGGCGCGATGTCGTGCGCGCGCGCGGGCCGCGTCGTGGGCGCGTGCTGGGGCCCCTCGTGGCGGGTCAAGGCCGCGGCCGGCCTTGACTTCGCCCGGCCCGGGGCTGGCAGCCTGGGCCCACCTGTCGGCGCCCGGGAGTGCCGGATCCGGGTGGCTCTAGCCTTTTTCCCCACGTTTTACCCCGTTATTTCATGCTGATTCTTGTTAATTGCATAGAAATTGTTGTAGATCTCCAAAAATTATGAAATTTGTTTTGTTTGAATCCTCAGTGATAGATCTTCTTAGATAAATTAATTTTATGCATGTTAGAGTCCTGTACCTTGAGTTATAGTTTTTTCTTGCTAAACCAAGTTAATTGTTAATCTTGTTGTGTGATGCTTTAAAAATGCTAAGCTAAATCTTGCTAAATTTCTGATGAAATGCTCTATCTCATGGACCAGCTTATGTATTTGTTCCTGTCCTGTTTGATAGGGTTTTAATGCACTTATCGTTTTGCTGCCTGCAAACTTGTAAAATGAATAACTGTTGGCAGAAAAGCGATAAAATGATAAAACCACTTCTATTGCTTTTGTTATCATGTCCTCTGTCTCCAGTAGTTATTTGAGAATTTATAGAGATGCTTTGAGTATCTTTTAAGATTTAACTTGAGTTTAACGGCTGAAAATTATAAATAACATAAGTAATTCCACAAATATGCTATTGATGCAATTTCAACTCTCATGAGTTTATTTTGAGATCCCCTGTGTGCCTAAATTAAACCATGATTTATGCTTGTAGATGTCTTGCTAAGCAAAGTTCGCCTTGGTCCTAGTATTAAAGTTAGTAATCGAGCTTGTGGTGCCATGGTGATTTTGCTTTCGCGTTGATGTGACATTTTCTTCTATTACCATGTCATTGCATATCATCTCATTTTCACCTCATTGGCATCATCCTAATGCATACATCTCATTCATGCATTATAGTGACCGAGACGCCGGAGGACGCACCCGTTGAGCCCACCGAGTTCGTTGAGACCGAGCCGGGAGCCGAGTGTATTGTCGAGCAAGAAGAGAACCAAGGCAAGCAGCTAAGCATGATCCTTTGACCTGCTTAACTTGCTTAAATTTAGTTATTTCACTTGGGGTATCTATGCTTATGTTAATATTTATCTATTGCATTGTTGATCCTACTTTTGAGTTATGACCTTTCTTGATTTTACTTCCATGTCCTTGTCATGTGTAGTTAACAATTAAATGATCTAATGAATGCTTAGTCATGCTTAGACTTGGTCTTTAGTTGCAAGAAACATCGAAATAAGGATCACTTTACTCACTACACCACTCTTAGTATATGTGTGCTTATCCTTCGTTGTCGGAAGTTCGGAAAAAGGGGTTAGTGAGATGGTTATGTCTTAATTCAAGTGGAAGGTAGGGCCTAGGGAAAGGAGTCTCGGAGGCATAGTCCGCTCGAATTGGTTAAGGACCGTCCGTGGATGACCTCAGAAATTGAGCACTTATCGTACTACCACATATCCATTCATGGGGTGGATAAACCGATTACCCTCTAGTTCTAATCGTTGATGCACGGTCCTAGATGCGTGGCCGTAGGGCTTTGTAGAGAGGCTTAGGGGTGTCCCCGGTGGACCTAGGTAGCTCTCCGCGCAAGTTAGGCGTGATGTTCAACGGTTACAACTTGTCGGGAAAGGTTGATACGAGTACCCCCTCACCCCACGTGATCGGTTGGGTGAGTCGCATGGTCCTTGTGTCGTGTGGGTAAAGTTGTACACCCTTGCAAGGTTAACGAATCAATTCGAATTGCCGCGCTCTCGGATATGAGCAAGCTCTTTATCCTACGAAATCTTCGTAGAAGTTTTGGTCGAATGGTTGGTGGCATGTTATGTTCCCTCTTGTTGATGCTGAGGGTTTGAGTTATCTAATTAACTAAAATGTGAGGTGGGTTGGGCAAGCTAATTAAAATGCTAGGAGGCTAGATGGTGGAGTTAGGGAGCTCATGCTTAATTAATTTACTTAACCCTAAAGCCTTTCTTGTGAGCCTTCATATGCATTTTTCTTGATCTATTTATTCGCGTAAGTCTTGCGAGTACCTTTGTACTCATGTTGCTTTATTATACTAAGTTGCAGGTGAGCCGGAAGTGGTGTTTGGCCATTTCTACCCCGCCGAACCCGGCGCGGGCGAGGAATAGGCCAATATGGTCAATGGTGTCCTTGAGCAAGATGCCATTAATATTATCTATCATTATATTTTCCGCTGCGTATCGTACTTGGGGTTATCATGATAAACATTAAGCTTTATGGTTCTTGTCTCTTCTATGTTATTGTGAGCCCGAGGCTTGTATCCTTTATTGAACCTTAAATTTCAGATTTGAAACCTTCCCTTAGGTCATTGTTGTAATGGTTAATGGCTTAACTTTGTATTAAAACTTGCTCTTTGTGGATCAATGGTGATGTATGAGCTTGTGACGGTATGTGCATATGCGTGATCTTGGGCATGTGTTGGAGCACATTCCGGGACTACCGGGTTTAATGTCATTTTCGGCGAAAGGTTAGGTTGGTCCTTAGTAGTTTAGATGTGGGTTAACCCGTAGCACGCCATTTGTGCGAGTGCGTGTTATCTCTCATCTTCACGATAAAGACCGATGTTTTTGCTGAAAATATGATATTAAATTGGGCGGTTCTCACAAAAAGAAGCCCCAGTTGTTTCATTCTCCCTTCTATTCTAATGCACGTACACAGAACACGAATGGCGCCGCCAGCGCAAATGTGTCTCGTTAACAATGGCGAGTCTCTAAATGCCGCCGCCGTTAGAATGGTGATAAAGGAAGCGGCGCCGCCGCACAGTGCCAGCCTGCTGGACGCCGACGAGTTCCGGCGCCAGGGCCACCAGGTTATCGACTTCATCGCCGACTACTACGCCGGCATGGGCCGCTACCCCGTGCACCCCAGCGTCACCCCGGGCTTCCTGCGCCGCGCGCTCCCCGCGGACGCGCCGTCACGCCCGGCGGAGCACGACGCGTTCACCGCGGCGCTGCAGGACGTGCGCGACCACATCCTACCGGGCCTCACGCACTGGCAGAGCCCCCGCCACTTCGCGCACTTCCCGGCGTCGAGCAGCACGGCCGCCGCCCTCGGTGAGGCGCTCACCGCCGGCATCAACGTCGTCCCGTTCACCTGGGCCGCCTCCCCGGCCGCCACGGAGCTTGAGATGGTGGTCACGGACTGACTCGGCAAGGCGCTGCACCTGCCTGAGAGCCTGCTGTTCTGTGGCGGTGGTGGCGGCACGCTGCTGGGAACCTCGTGCGAGGCCATATTGTGTGCCCCCATCACCGCGAGGGAGCGGAAGCTCGCCGAGATCGGCAGCAAGAGGATCCGCGACCTCGTCGTCTACTGCTCCGACCAGACCCACTTTGCGCTCCGCAAGGCCGCGCGCATCGCCCGGATCCACCGTGACAACATCCGCGAGATCCCCACGCACCGCGACCGCATGTTCGCGCTGTCGCCGACGGACCTGGGCGCTGCCATGCGGGGGCGGTGGACCCCGTCCGTGAGCTCTGCGCTGTCGCGGCCGCGCACGATGCGTGGTCGCACGTGGACGCGGTGTACGCCGGGTCGGCGCTCGTCTGCCCCGAGTTCCGCCACCTGGCCGACGGCGCCGACGCCGTGGACTCCTTCAGCATGAATGCCCACAAGTGGCTCCTGGCCAACACCGACTGCTGCGCGCTGTGGGTGCAGCAGCCGGCGCTGCTCGTCGCCGGGCTCGGCACGGAGCAGGAGTACATCCTCAAGGACGCGGCGGCGGAGGGGCACGACATCGTGTGGACTACAAGGACTGGTCTGTGACGCTGACGCGCCGGTTCCGGGCGCTCAAGCTACGGCGTCAAGGGCCTGCGCGACCACGTCCGCGCCCATGTCCGGATGGCCGCGGCGTTCGAGGACATGGTGAAGGCGGATGAGCTGTTCGAGTTGGTGACGGTGAGGCAGTTTTCACTGGTGTGCTTCCGTCTCCGTCCGCCGCCGGAGAAGCTCGGCGGCGAGAAGGAGGCCAACGAGCTCAAGAGGACGCTCCTGGAGGAGGTGAACGCGACCAGCTTGGGCCCGTACATGAGCTCCGCCAAGGTGGGCGGCATCTACATGCTCAGATGCGCCGTCGGGAGCACGCTGACGGAGGAGCGCCACGTCAAGGGAACACTAGCCTTTCTTTTAGAGAATAGCTGCTCAGATTCTTCAACATTTATTCTTGAAACTCTAAATCTTCAAAACTCTTCGATCGCGGTCCTTCTAACGTCATACAAGCATACAAGCAAATAAACAAACAAGAACTACTAAGAACGGTACACCAAACAAATAGAAAACTTTAAAAGAGCATACAAAAAGATAGGGCTCGTTGCAACGGTCACGAGAGCGCAAGAAACGCGGAAAACGGAGCTAGCGTTGAAAAGATACAGCTATCTGAAGATTTATATTATAAAATAAATAAAAGAACTATAGGCTTTCATTTATTTTAATTTAGAAAACTAATGTAAAAGATATAAAATAGAAATATCTCTAATTATAATTAACTCGTATTATCTTTGCATTTATAAAGATGAAATAGAACTTAGTCAAATTTTATATACAATTCTCTATGTATAAATTACACTAATTAAATAATTAATTAGAAAAGAAAACTTGTGAGAACATCTAAACGCATAACTTTATGATTCGAGTTAAACTAAAAAATTAAATTATAAATATATTTAAGTTGATATTAATCAAATTAACAGTAATTATGAAAACCGGAGTAAAGACTTAATTGGATTTTTTTTCGGAAAACTAGATGAGAGGATGTTATTCAAATTAAATTGAAATCGAATTGTAAAAATAGGAATTATGGTACAGCAGCACTACTAAACGATAGCTTAGGGTTTTAGAAGACTAACGCAAAAAGAACGGATCGAAACAGATCTAAAACGCGGAAACTACGCATAAAACAGCGCTGCAGGGATGTATACGTAATTAACTATAGACTTCGGGGGTTAGCAGGAAAGAAATTCAAGACACAGAAAATAGCGCTTGCAAATACAGAAAAGTTTAGGGTTAGGTCTGAAAAATTCTATGGTGGGGCTGGATTGAGAAGATGTAATAGATCTAGAGGGTTTTCCGCAAATTTCGCAAGACACAGAAATTTACGCGATAATTACAGAATCTTTGAGGGACTAATTTGTAACAGCTTCACAGCACAACTCCAAGGGCGGCGGGTACTGTAGCTTAAATTCCTGTCGATTTTGGGCATGGGGAGATCGCGTGAAGCGGGGCAAATGAAAGAGGACGACGAGGGGATTCCATTCCATACCTTACTTACCGCAGGGACGCATCGAGGTGATCGAATTTAGTGGAGGAAGATGCGACGGTGGCTCTGTTCATCTGTTCTGGGCGGCTGTACCATTTCTGGTGGCAGCCATGGGCATCAGGGGGCGGGGCAGGACTGAGGGTGGCGCACAGGGGGGGGCAAGGCATGACGCTGGGCATGGAGGAGCGCACACAGACAGGGGCGGCGGCGCTTCTGTTTCGTGGCGGCGGCTGCAGAGGCAGGGGCGGCCTGCTGGGGGGGCATGGCGCACGGACGAGGGCACGGTGCAGGGCGGCCTGTAGGGGCTCGGGCTGGCGGCGCTGGGGCATTGCGATGCAGGGGCATGGCGGCGCCCTGGGCAGGGGCGCGCGGGGCAGGGGCGCAGCTGTGCACGAGGCATAGGCAGGAGAGGGAGCAGGACGGCGATGGCGCGGTTCAGGCAGCAGAAGGAAGAGCCGGCGCTGGGCGATGCAGGAAGGGGCGACGAGGGGCCCGGCAGGGGGGTGCAGCAGGGCTGCGGCAGGAGATGCACGGAAGGGCGACGATGCTCCTGGTGGCCGGTGGCAGCATCTGTTCGTGGATGTGCAGGAGAAGGGAGAGCAGGGGTGTGAGGAAAAGCTAGGGCCGGCTATACGAGGAGGAAAACGCGGTTGTAGGGTACACAAGGTGCATCGTATGTTTAAATATGTCTGGAGATATTATACTGGGCTCAAACTCGGACGAGGACAAGGACGCGGCGACGCATCGGGCTGGGACTCCTTCTCAAGTCCGGATTGCCTACGGGAGGCGAGATTGGGCTGACCCGCGGGTCCCACAATTTAGCGAGCAAAGAGAGGATAGAAGAGGTAACGGAAAGAGAAAACAAGATTGATCGAGCGAGTTCGGTTATGTGCCGAAACAAGTTCGGGTGAGGGCCGAACGCGAAAACGAGCTGACAGAGCTGGTTGAACGTGAACCATTTATTTGGGAGTGCGAAAAGACAAGGAAATGATCAGGCTGAGTCGTTGGGGCTGATAGTGATCGAACATTGTCGGAAAAACACTGAAGATGAGCCACGAGGCATTGTTTTCGAGCATGACTTGATCGGGAAGAACAGTTAGAGAATCAGGAGCTCGATGGGACATCTTAAAGATTCGAAGAGGGCAAGGTTAAAAGGACGTACAACAAGATACGGCTCAGTCCGACTGCGATGAAAATCAAAATAGAAATATTTTTCAGAACACATTTTTAAGTTTAAAATAAATCTAGAGAAGTCCAGATAAATATTTCAAACCACGAAAAATATATCCGGAAGAATCCCAAAATTTTTCGAGGAAAACTCGGGAGGTAATTTGGGACACGAGGATTCCAAATAAAATATTTGGGACCCATGAAAAATAATTTTAGAGCTTTCCAAATAAAATTGGATCTAGCTCTAGGATAAATATAATAATTGCCAGAAAGATCTTTAAAACTCTCGAAAATTCCTATTGATAGATGAACACATCCTAAAAGACACTCACATCCTAAAATTAAATATTTTAGGGTGTGACAGAACTACCCCCCTTAAAGAGAATCTGGTCCTGAGATTCGAAAGGGCTGGTGACAAAGACGAGGGTTAGGGCAAAAAGATTTCATTAAGGAGGCGACAAGATAATAAGGTCGGTATCGAGAAAAGAGAGAATTTGGATTTGGATCTTCACTTGCTTTCAGTAGGATCTAGCAGAAGGCGTTGATGAGAAATTCGCAAAGTCTGGTGATAGTAAGGGGAGATAGAACACAAAGTTTTTTTTTGATAAGGAGTAAGGTGAGATGGTAAGATGGGTAACAAGAAAAGGAGGGAAGATGATTGGGTCTTCACATGCTTCCAAGTAGATGGGGTTGACGAGAGATTTACAGAATCTTGTGGTTGAAAGGAGGCGAAAAGGGTAACAAGATGGGTATCAAGAAAGAGAGAAAACGGATTTGGGTCTACGGTGCTAACTTTCGCTAAGGAGCAAGAAGACGGCATCGATGAGAGATTCGTAAAGTTTAGAGGTAGAAAGGAGAGATAAGGCAAAGAGCTTCTGACAAGGAGTAAAGCGATATGATAAGATGGGTATCGAGACAAACAGATGGAATTTGGGTTTGGGCTTGTGCTTTGGAACGTGATAAATGATGTCATTGCAGGCACAAGTCCCACAATACATCGATGAACAAAGACAAGGAGTCTAAGCAATCAAGAGCAAAACAACAAACATTACAAGCACACCAAAAGAAACCATCAAACAATCGAAACTAACGTTTTACAACTGAAAAGGGAAACCTCTTGTGGCAGAACCAACATGAATTATACCGGCTCAAGTACGCGAGTCCATTCCTGAGGGCTCCAACGTGCTTCAAACGGTATAATCCCTTGGCCTGTCGGGTAACGTCCCGATAAACCACCGAACACAGGATCAATAAGGTTACCTCACATGAAGGTGAGTCCAGAGATACAGTCACCATCATATTTTACATTACAGGGAATTACATTATAAGAGTTTCTAAGAGTAGTACGAAGTTTCAAATTCAGAGAAAACATTACAAACTGTTAAAGCTATGGTTTTTAGCAGCGGAAAACATACGCGATGATTTACAACACGTCGTCAAGACGGATGTCATGCTAAGCCCTGGCATGACATCACTCGGTATCACCAATGTTGGTCGGGGACGGATCCCATTCCACGGACCAACTTTCTGGAAGAGCACAGGGCCAAGGCAAGGGAAGAGTAGGGTCTTCAAGACATTACCTGCAAAACATATAGCTAGCAAGGCTGAGTATACTAATACTCAGCAAGGCTTACCCGGGATTGGGTATACTTTAGCCCATAACTAGACTTATGAAGGCTTATAATGGTTCTGGGTTTAGTTTCAGCTGAAAAGCAACTAAGAGTAGATCCTTATTTTCAACCATTAGCTTTCAGGTTCTAGTTGATTATCCATTCTAGATAAGAACCTATATCTACTCAAGCAAGGTAGAGCTCTTTATACCAACCATCAGCATTACTCATTATATAGTTGCTCTTGTTACTCTGTGTGATAAAGGGATCAAGCAGTCTCAATCTTCGTGAGAAGTGGACGATTCTGAATCGAATTTCCAACCTTGCAAGGTAAACCTAGCTCACACGCTTGGAACACCAAAGGGTCCTTCCGAAGCAACCGTTTGCCTTTCATTCCGACTCGTGGATAGGTCCACCACAAGCGACTGCAGGACCATACGCACTTCCAAAGTGCAGGACGTACGTCTGTAGCGCGACTACAAAACCCGTACTCCTGGTTGCCCTTGCAACATGTATTCCCACACGTCGAACATAAGTAACCAGAAGAAGCAAGACGAGTGGTGGGAGGTATGTCCACTCCTCGGGCCGATTGGTTACTGGGCTTACCGCTTACCCAAAACTCACGGCATGTGGTTAGTACTTTCACACGCTTAACCCCGATCGGCACACACCGCGACCTTATCAATTTCAACAACACAGACGGGGTATCACCTCAACCATGATACCTCACAAAACTCCCGTCCGTCATCCTTATAGTGATAACAGGAATGTAAATATTACAACTCCTATATCGCGCGAGTGACAGGAAATCACCCGACTTCTACCGGTCCTATTAGCATAGCAGCTATTCGGACTCGAGTGCTAATATCCAACACATTGGTTCTTAGGAGAATGCAACTAGGGTTTCAAGCAATCCCTAAGAACTTAATGCATAGAGTTACATAAATAGATATAGATTGCAGTGTAATTAAAATAGTGGGTTATGTCCGAGGCTTGCCTTTACTGGTGGGACTGAAGTCAGAGATGTTAGTATTGTTATCTTCCGAACTTGGTTCGGGGCTTCCGATATTCCCTTGATGACATTGGCTTGGTATTAAGGAATATCCTCTGTAGACTCCTGCGAGATCTCGTAGGTACCGTTGCAGAAGCAGTCGTATCTACATGCAATGCAATACTACATTCAAAGTGTGCACATAAAACTCCACAATAAAGTTGCAATCTAACACTCATTTAACATACTACTCACATAACAACCAGAAAGATCTGAACTAAACCTAGACAGAGCTATGGGGGAATAACTAATTAGAATCGGCTACTCGTTGAAGATTACAATAGAGCCGATTGGAAACAACAGAGGTTTAGCTGATTGATGTGCTTAGTTCGTACCTAACAGAGGCGTGTCTACTGCGCGATCTTACTGATCTAGGGTTGTGTACTTTGGTCTGGGTAGCCGATTGACAGGTGCATCGGTTTTCTAATTGATCGATGAAAGCATCGATTACTTCAGCAGAGGGATGATACCTAAAATAGCTGTGTCTTAACTGAGATGTGCTTAAGTGTTATCCTGGGTAACTAGGTATGGTCGTATCGGCTTGATTACGTCAGCACATCAATTGGGTGATGTACAGCCGATTGGAGTGTGGTTAAGGGTATGTGACCGATAAGTATAAAGCCGACCTCTCAGTCGATAAATCCACTGATAGAAGTGTGTGATTATGGATGGGGAAACTAAGGATTGATCGGCCGTGTTTGACCGACATGGAAAAGCAACCAAAATCGGCTTGGGTCGGCCGATGGCAAGAACCCTAAGATTGTGGGTGCATCTTCGATGCATCGACTATGTGCAGCCGATGTAGGACAGAACAAAAGAATTGTATCGGCGGTAGCCGATATTAGAAAGATAACAACCGTATCAGCTAACCAACCGATGGTAGAAACATAGCAAAAGAAATGCATCGGTTGACAGTTGTTACGTAGAACATCATAGACTCAAAGGAAATGGATGCTTAGCGGCTGAACCAAAAGCTGATGCTGAAATGCAACTGCAGAGATGTATAAGTGTGACGCCCTGAAAATTTACCAAATTAAATCACGCGCTAGAGTGTTTCGTTCAAAAACTGCTCGTCGTCAAAGCCCTAGCCCTAACCCCCCTCCGACCGAGACCGAACTTGACCACTGTCCCATTCCGCACTGCTCGGCGGTCTGTCGACCACGCGCGACCGCCTTTCTGAGATCAGCGCCGACGCGACTTCCCCTTTTTCCCCTTGCGCAGCGTGCAAATGTTGCGCGCGCGTGGCCGACCAGCCGCGGTCGCCGCCGCGAATATCGCCGGCGCGCGTCACTTTTTTTTCTCCCTTTCTCCCTTTCCTTCTTCTTTTTCCCCATTTTCCCTTCTTTCTCCTTCTCTTTTCCTTTCCTTCCCATTTCTTTTTCCTTTTCTTTCCCTCCCTTTTGTTTTTCCTTCCTTTTCCCTCCTTCTCTCTTCTCCTCCCTGTTCCTTCCTCCTTCCTCTGTTCCCGAGCACCACCCCGACGTGTCACGCACCGGCCGCCTCCCTCCCCTCGCGCGTGCACACGCGCCCCTATGCTCGGCCGCCCGCGCCCACGTGCGCGCCCCGCGCGTGCACCACGTGCCGCACCACCCGCCGTGCCGCCCGTCGCTTGCACGCGCACGGCCGAGCCGCGACGCCGCGCCGCCCGCCGCTGCCGCATCCCGCCGTCGCCGCTCGCGCCGTCGCCCCTGTGCCGCATAGCGCCCGGCCCCCTCCTCCCCCACGTGGTCGACGTCGCCCTCGGCGCCCGCGCCGCACGACGACGGCCGCAAGCAGCCGGAGCACCATTAATGGCGCCCCGCACTGCCCGACGGCCGCCACCACCCGGCTCCCCTCCTCCCCACCGCCTTTTCCCCCTATAAATCGACCCCCCCGCGCAGCTCGCCTCCCCCACGGCCTCCGCCACCACTCCCAGCTCCCTTCCTAGCCCCAACGCCGCCACGCCGAGCTGCCTAGCACCGCCGCCGCCTGCTCCCGTGGGCACGCCCCCTCGCTGCATCCCGGTCCAAGGTGAGGCCGGGGATGGAATCCCCTTGCTCCCTTCTCCCTGTTGCCCCTACCCCCGGCGGCCGCAGCGCCCTGGGCCACCGGAATCGGCCGGCGCAGGAGCTTCCCCCCCCTCCTCTGTTTCCCGTGGGGAGAGGAGGAAGAAGGGGCATTTTGCCCAAGGACCCCCCCCTTCACTCTATTTCCTATAAACCCCCCTTATGCGTCACCTTGCATAAAAGCCCTCCACCTTTATTTAATTCAAGGAATTAGCCCCCACCATGGGAACTTAATATCAAATAAACCCCTATCTCTTTCTAACGTGCCCCAAACATTTCTAGAATTTATGACCAAGTCCTTTCCACACCATATCTACTTACAAATAGGCCCTCGGACCCTTGTTTAGACCCTAACACCCCGTTAACTTATCATTTTATGTACCAAACGATCTCCGATCGACCCGAAACTTTACCACGCCCTTTCTAGTATAGTTCTAACCATGCCATTAAGAAACCACCCAAAAATATTACCCCTATCTCCATAACTAAATTATTTCCGATTCAAGCCCAACGATAAAAGCATTTAGTTCTTTCGCTTGATTGTGTGTCTGTCTGTTTACGTCGTAGGACACGGAGTGAACGAGGAAGGTCCTGACTATGACCAAGCGAATGAGGACCAGTTCTGCGACCCCGAACCCGAGGGACAGTGCTTCGATCAGGACCTCCCGCAAGGATTTGATGATGGCAAGTTCAATCCCGCCCTTTGATGCATGTTTTTGTCCTAGTTTTTATAAACACAACCCTGTGGCCTGTTTTATAAAATTGCATGGTTTTGCTTGTTGAAAACATGGTAGGATAGCCACCCTTGTTTGTGATAACCATACCTTGACCACCTGGTTTTATAAAGAAAATGTGTGTGTGTGGGAAGGGATAAAATATGATTTTGAAAGATGAGTCAGACGGGATGGATGGCATTTCTGTGCGAATTGCCGTTGGTGTGCTTATACCTGTGTGGTTGAGCAAGGAAGGGAGATATCCATCTTGTCACCCCTAAGGACCGAGTTGATGTGTCATCTCACCTAGCTTCCTATCGTGCAAACCACTTGACCGTTGTATGGGCAACGGCTTAGCAAAAATCCCACTAGTTAGTCTGATAGCCATCAGGAGAGCTGAGAGCAACGGGTGATCAAGGAGAAGGGATAAGCTCTGTGTGACTTATGCCCCGGTTAAACCTCGGAGATAGGTCGAATGACCCCTTGATGAATCCCGTGGTGGCTAGTCAGGTCTAGCTAAGGTGGGTAATGGCTTTGTTGGGATCTGCACCGACACTAAGGTGATCGTGCTGTGGTACCCCACCTGTGGGTAAAGTTGCACACCTCTGCAGAGTTAAAATCTATTCGAATAGCCGTGCCCACGGTATTGGGCAAGTTATGGTGTGGTCACATAACTAGTGTTTCTCTCTGGGAATGGTTGGACTGGTGTGGGTTGTTTGGAAAGTATCCGGCAGTTGTGCCGTGTGCTACGGCGGACGGGGAGTCCGGTAGCAGCTTAAAACTTGGATCCTGTGTGGATCAACATCACGTGTTTCTTGGTACTAGAAAACTTGTTTCGAAAATGTTTTTAAACGAACCTATGCGTACAACCGAGTTTTCCGCAAACGAACCATAACCTTATCCTTGGATTGTCCTGTGCATTGGTTTCTGATATAACCCCCTCCGTGGGTGTGATTGGATTTGCTGAGTATGTTTGTACTCACCCCATTCTTACTTTTTACAGCAGAAGATCCAGACTACCTCCCCGAAGACGTCGAGTAGGGTTTCATCCTGCACCCAATCTTGCCTGTGGTTAGGGCCACCGCTGGAGTTCCGCATGACACAAGACTCTGATGACCCTCTTTTCGTAGCTAGTGTAGTAGTGTGGGTTTTAGTTGTAATCCTCACGATAGTGGCGCTTCACTGCCCATTACCGCGTAGAGTTGTACGGTGATGTACCATCTGATGTAATAAAAGTGCTATCAGTCTCCTGGGACTGATAGAGCATCACTTTTATGTCTTCCCAGATGGGGGGATGCTTCAGGTGGTATCAGAGCCGTAGGCTGGCCGTAGGACGTGACCCTAGAAGCGAGACTCTTTTTCAGGCCTAGGACTTGTTCTGACTTAGCTCTTTTCCTGCACAAACAATCACCACTGGTCCTTGCCTTGTTCCAGATAGCTGACAATGGATGGGTTGACGGAATCTGTCACGCAGAGCCCGGCCTTCCTAAGTTATTAATACTCAGCCTGGAACGCATCGGAGTTATGGAACCACCAGAGTATGCCTACCGAGAATACACCTCCAAGGGCATCCTTCGGTGTGACATGATGGTCTTTGTGGGAAAAAGCACTCGCTACCCTGATGTGGACCCCTGGTTCATCTCCACCTCTCGTTTCCGCTTCCCTGACACCTACCGAAAGGCCGCCCGTAAAGCCCTGCAACGACTGCGTGTGATCTACAAGCACCACCTTCAGCGGACTCCTATGGGATTTTTCCCACCTACTGAAGGAAGAGGACGCACTTGGATTGCCCGGATGAGAGGACTCGGAAGAGAAGAAGAAGATCTAGAAGACACGGTCTCCCACCTATCCATCTACCTTACTGGCTTGGATGCACTCTACCGCGAACAGGTGGCACAGCTGAAGCAGATAATCCATAGGGCAGAAAAAGCAAGCCAGGAACTGGAAGAACAACAGATAAGAGCCGCACGCGCCGAGTATTCCGTAGCCGCCCTCCAAGCCCAGATGCAAGAGTACGAAAACCACAGAGGAATAGGGGGATGGGTAGAGGAAGAAGAGGAACCCGAGGAAACCCATTGGGATAAAGGTACTCAGACCGAAGATGAGGTGGTGGATCAGTGCATCCCAATAAAGAAGCGCCCTGTCAGAATCGGGGAGGAATCCCCATGATAGGAGTAGCACTCCAAGCTAGAACCCTACCCTAATAACCACGTATCCATGGAAACTGTACCCCTCCATGTTGCAATAATAAATGTTACCTACTCCCTATGCAAGATTGTTTAACCTGTCCTTGTTTCAGATGACTGAGGAAGGATGGACCCAGGGCAATTGCCAAGCTGCACCTGGCTTTCCTAGCCTTTTGATCAACGCCCTGGAAAGCCTTGGCATTATGGAACGCCCAAGGTACTTTAGCAGAGAGTACGAACACCATGGTACCCTCCGCTACAGGGTGATCCTGGTCATCGCCAGGAGCAACCGCTACCCCGACATCCAGCCTTTGGCGAGTGACTGCCACAGGGTTTAGGCACCAGGACACCTACCCCTTGACCGTCAGAAAAGCACTCCGTTATTTATGCCGGATTTTTGAAAGACACCTCGCCACCACACCAGTGAGGTTCTTCCCGCCGGCCATCAGAACCCCAGTTTGGGAAGCACGCATGAGAAGTCTGGAACGACGCCGCCATGAAGAAGGCCCTCTGTACCAAGTGGCTACTTATCTAGCCACCTTGGACCAACTCTTTGATGAGCAAGCCAACCTTCTGAGAGAACAGACCCATCAAGCCGAGCAAGCAGAGCTCGCAGTGAGACTGCAGCAGATCCGAGCCGCCCAAGCCGAGGCAAGGGCCGCAGCCGCGGTCAGTAGCGAAGCAGTCGCCCAAGAGAGCCTCAGGCAGGCCCAAGACCGGCGTATGCAAGAATGGACCCAAAGTGGAACACCAGTCCCAGCAATTGGAGAAGACCATGTTTTACTCGGGACACCCGTCATAGGATGGGGACCTCTCTTTGGAAACACACAAGCCCCACCCGAGAACCCTGAAAGTTCTGCTGCCGCCGTGGAAAGGGATGCTGCAGCGCAACCCTTGACAGATGGGAATCCAGAGAACGGCGAGCAAGGATTACTCACACTCCCCGCTCCAGAAGAAGGTACGCCCCGTGAGTAAAGTAACCAACGCCACCCTAGTGATGTACCCCCAGCCTCTTTTGCTTAAGTCGTGCCCTTAGGCATGACCCCGGACGGGTAGTACGAGACCTAGTCTTACCCCCAAGCTGTACCCCCTTGCAGTAATGAAAGTTGTTTGTGCTTGTTGTTTGTGATGCTGTGTGCTGGTTTGTTGTGTGCTGCTTGTTTATGTGACTACTGGCAGAAGGTAGATTCTGCCTTATATATGAATTAAACAACTTAAACATCACATAATCGTAACCCCACTCTATCCAATCAACAGATGGCTCCCCGGAGCGTCGCGAGGGCCTCCCGTAGCCGGAACCCCGCAGCCGCTGGTGCCGAAGCGCAGCCTGTTGGACAAAATCTTCCTCAGGGAGAACAGGAAGTAAGTCAGAACCGAGGAGAAAATCAAGGAGGAGAGCAATTACCACCACCCCCACCCCTCGGAGACCTGGCACAGATAATCCACAACCAGACCCTCATACTGGAAACACTGGCCAACGCCCTAGTTAACCGGCAACCACGAGGGCAGAACATGAATTCCAAGCTGATAGCCTTTCTGAGGACCAAGCCGCCCACCTTTGCCAGATCCTGCAACCCTTTGGATGCAGACGACTGGTTACGAGTAATTCAGAGGAAACTCGAACTGTTTGAATGCCAGGATCGAGATAAAGTCCTTCTGGCAGCCCACCAACTCACCAGAACAGCATTAGCCTGGTGGGAAAATTATTGTGCCGCAGCTGAGGATGCCTCTACCATCACTTGGGAGGAATTCGTGAAGGAGTTCCGCCATTATCACATCCCTTTGGCCACCATGAAGCGCAAGGCGGATGAGTTCCACGCACTGCAGCAAGGAAGCATGACGGTGGAAGAGTACACCCACCGGTTCATGGAGTTGGCCCGATATGCACCGGAGGAAGTGAACGACGATGACAAGAAACAAGACATGTTCAAGAAGGGACTGAACCCAGAACTCCGGACCTTGCTTACCCCTCAGATCTATCCTGACTTCAATACCCTGATGAACAAGGCCATCCTTACGGAAAGGGCCAAAACCGAAGAGAGGAATGATAACAAATGTAAATTCCTGGAAAGTAAGGCCCGCCAACAAGACCGTTCCCAAAAGCCGAAGAACTTTAGCTACACTGCACCAAGATCTCAGGCCCCAATGTAGTATAGGACTCAGTCCCAAGTGACGGGACCACGGGCCCCTGACATGCAGCTTAGGAGCCAGAATACCATGAGGGCCCCGCAGAGCAACGCAAGCCTGGCCGCCTCCGACAACAACAATGTTAGGGCCTGTTTCAACTGCCGTGAGACAGGGCATTTCATTGCCAATTGCCCTTATGCCAAGAATAAGCCGGCTACATCAGCCTTCTCCAACACGGTGAATGGACCCAGACCAGCCCTGACCGGTGCCAACCGAGTATCCATAAGCAACAATGACAACAGTCAGCAGACGAAGCAGCCCCAGCAATCATTTGGACGAGCTTGCGTCAATCACATCAACGCGCAGGAGGCTCAAGGAGCTCAGGGCGTAGTGCTCGGTGAGTACCTAGTCAACTCAGCTCTGGCAACAGTATTATTTGATTCTGGAGCATCACACTCGTTCATATCCTCAAGTTTTGTGGAAGAATACAAAATACCTACAGTACTATTAAAAACACCCCTATTAACCCGGACGCTTGGAGGTGACATCAAATGTCAACTAGGTTGTCTACGGGTAAGGATCAATTTAAGTGGGGTAGAATTTTTAGCAGATTTGGTAGTACTTAAGTCTAGGGGGATAGACGTGATCCTTGGAATGGACTGGTTAAGCTGACACAATGGCCTCATCGGCTGTACCGACAGAGTGGTACGCCTAACAAACCCCGAAGGAATACAAGTAATCTGCCATACCCGGGAAAGTGAGTTTAACCCAATGGTGTTTAGCATGGAAGTCAAGCCCTTAGTAGGAGTCCCGGTAGTAAACGAATACCCAGATGTCTTCCCCGAAGAACTTCCCGGTATGCCACCGGACAGGGATATAGAGTTCGTCATAGACCTTATCCCTGGAACCTCCCCTATAGCCAAGAGACCTTATAGGATGGCAGCCGCTGAGTTGACGGAGTTAAAGAAGCAACTAGAAGAACTGCAAAGAATTGGCTTCATCAGACCAAGCTCGTCGCCATGGGGAGCCCCAGTTCTTTTTGTCAAGAAGAAAGATGGTAGTATGAGGTTGTGTGTAGATTACCGGGCACTGAATGAGGTTACCATTAAGAATAAGTACCCCCTCCCTAGGATTGATGACCTTTTCGATCAGCTAAAAGGAGCTAAGTGCTTTTCTAAGATCGACCTAAGATCAGGATATTTTCAGCTTAAAATTAGAGAAAGTGACATCCCTAAGACAGCTTTTGTCACCCATTACGGGCAGTTTGAGTTCACAGTAATGTCCTTCGGACTAACCAACGCCCCTGCCTATTTTATGAACCTCATGAATAAAGTATTCATGGACGAGCTAGATAAGTTTGTCCTAGTCTTTATCGACGACATACTTGTCTACTCCAAGAGTATTCAGGAACATGAGCAACACCTGCGGGTAGTATTGGAAAAGCTGAAGATACATAGGCTATACGCCAAGTTTAGCAAGTGTGAATTCTGGCTGGAGAGAGTAGCTTTCCTTGGTCACATTCTGACCGCGGAAGGTGTAGCAGTGGACCCAGAGAAGGTCGAAGCAGTCTCCAACTGGCAGCGACCAACTAATGTTAGTGAAATCAGGAGTTTTCTTGGATTAGTTGGGTACTATCGGAGATTTATCTAGGGATTCTCCAGGATAGCCTGACCCATGACAGAACTTCTTAAGAAGGAGAAGAAGTTTGCCTGGATAGAATCTTGTGAAAGAAGTTTTCAAGAATTGAAGCAAAGGTTGACAACCGCCCCAGTACTGACACTACCGGACATTCATCGGGATTTTGTCATTTACTGTGACGCATCCCGACAAGGATTAGGGTGTGTGCTGATGCAAGATGGGAAAGTCGTTGCATATGCCTCCCGCCAACTCAGGACTCATGAGCAAAACTATCCGACCCATGATTTGGAATTTGCAGCCGTAGTGCATGCCCTTAAGATTTGGAGACATTACCTGATTGGAAATAAGTGTGAGATTTACACCGACCACAAGAGTCTGAAGTATATCTTCACCCAGCTGGATTTGAACTTAAGGCAAAGAAGATGGTTGGAGTTGGTCAAGGACTACAATTTGGAAATTCATTATCACCCCAGAAAAGCAAACATGGTAGCCGATGCCTTAAGCCGGAAATCCTATGGACCCAAAGATGACCATCTACGCGAGGAAATGACACGATTAAATGTGCACATTGTTCCCCGAGGTTCCAGCCATGTGCTGAACATCCAATCAACCCTAGAGGATGGAATTAGAAAGGCTCAACACTCGGATCAGGAGTTAATAAAGATCTGCAAACAAACTGGAGAAAACAAAGCACCGGGTTTTAGAGTGGACGATAAGGGAACGCTGTGGTACGAGGATAGGATTTGTGTACCCCAGAATGGAGACTTCTGGCGGATAATCATGGATGAAGCCCATAACTCAGCCTACTCTATCCACCCAGGATCCACCAAAATGTATATGGACATAAGGCAAAAATATTGGTGGAATGGAATGAAGGCGGATATTGCACGATTTGTGGCTCATTGTGATACTTGTCAAAGGATCAAGGCCGAACATCAAAAGCCAGCAGGATTATTGCAACCCCTACCCATTCCGGTTTGGAAATGGGATAAGATAGGAATGGACTTTGTAGTGGGTCTACCTAGAACACAGAAGGGACACGATTCCATATGGGTAATAGTGGACCGACTCACTAAATCGGCTCATTTCATACACGTACGAACTAATTACGGTGGAGAAAAGCTGGCAAAGCTTTATGTGGAAAACATAGTAAAGTTACATGGAGTGCCTAGCAGAATCGTCTCAGATAGAGGAACCCAATTCACCTCTAGGTTTTGGAAAAGTTTGCATCAAGCCATGGGCACCAAGCTAGATTTCAGCTCCGCATACCACCCACAGACGGATGGTAAAACCGAAAGGGTAAATCAGATTATGGAAGATATGCTGAGAGTATGCGTCCTGACCTATGGAAAGGATTGGGAGCAGAGTCTGCCTTATGCAGAATTCTCGTACAACAATAGTTACCAAGCCAGCTTGGGCATGTCACCATTCGAAGCTCTCTATGGAAGGAAGTGCAAAACTCCCCTAAAGCGGCTCAATCCCTACAAAAGAACTACGCAGACAAGGAAAGGCGAGAAATAAGTTTCAACACAGGAGATTTTGTTTACCTCAAAGTCTCACCCATTCGAGGAACGCGAAGATTTCAGGTACAGGGAAAATTGGCCCCTCGATACATTGGACCGTATCGAGTCCTGAAGAGAGTCGGAGCAGTGGCATACCGACTGGAGTTACCAGAAGAAATGTCGGATATACACCCAATGTTTCATGTCTCGCAATTAAGAAGGTGTTTGAGAGTACCCGAGGAAGAACACGTGCCGGTGGAAACAATAGATCTGCAGCCGGATCTGCGATACCAGGAAGTACCGGTCAAAATTCTGGACACTGTCACTAGAAGGACAAGAAACTCCGAAGTACGGATATGCAGGGTTCAATGGAGCAGACACGGAGTAGAGGAAGCAACTTGGGAACAAGAGGAGGCTCTAAAGAAGGAGTTTCCCCATCTGTTTAAGAACCAGTCGAATCTCGAGGACGAGATTCATTTTAAGTGGGGTAGGTTTGTGACGCCCTGAAAATTTACCAAATTAAATCACGCGCTAGAGTGTTTCGTTCAAAAACTGCTCGTCGTCAAAGCCCTAGCCCTAACCCCCCTCCGACCGAGACTGAACTTGACCACTGTCCCATTCCGCAACACTTGGCGGTCTGTCGACCACGCGCGACCGCCTTTCTGAGATCAGCGATGACGCGACTTCCCCTTTTTCCCCTCGCGCAGCGTGCGAATGTTGCGCGCGCGTGGCCGACCAGCCGCGGTCGCCGCCGCGAATATCGCCGGCACGCGTCACTTTTTTCTCTCCCTTTCTCCCTTTCCTTCTTCTTTTTCCCCATTTTCCCTTCTTTCTCCTTCTCTTTTCCTTTCCTTCCCTTTTCTTTTTCCTTTTCTTTCCCCCCCTTTTCTTTTTCCTTCCTTTTCCCTCCTTCTCTCTTCTCCTCCCTGTTCCTTCCTCCTTCCTCTGTTCCCGAGCACCACCCCGCCGCGTCAGGCACCGGCCGCCTCCCTCCCCTCGCGCGCGCACACGTGCCCCTGTGCTCGGCCGCCCGCGCGTGCACCACGTGCCGCACCACCCGCCGTGCTGCCCGTCGCTTGCACACGCACGGCCGAGCCGCGACGCCGCGCCGCCCGCCGCTGCCGCATCCCGCCCTCGCCGCTCGCACCGTCGCCCCTGTGCCGCACAGCGCCCGGCCCCCTCCTCCCCCACGTGGTCGACGTCGCCCTCGGCGCCCGCGCCGCACGACGACGGCCGCAAGCAGCCGGAGCACCTTTAATGGCGCCCCGCATTGCCCGACGGCCGCCACCACCCGGCTCCCCTCCTCCCCACCGTCTTTTCCCCCTATAAATCGACCCCCCCGCGCAGCTCGCCTCCCCCATGGCCTCCGCCACCACTCCCAGCTCCCTTCCTAGCCCCAACGCCGCCATGCCGAGCTGCCTAGCACCGCCGCCACCTGCTCCCGTGGGCACGCCCCCTCGCTGCATCCCGGTCCAAGGTGAGGCCGAGGATGGAATCCCCTTGCTCCCTTCTCCCTGTGTGACTTATGCCCCGGTTAAACCTCGGAGATAGGTCGAATGACCCCTTGATGGATCCCGTGGTGGCTAGTCAGGTCTAGCTAAGGTGGGTAATGGATTTGTTGGGATCTGCACCGACACTAAGGTGATCGTGCTGTGGTACCCCACCTGTGGGTAAAGTTGCACACCTCTGCAGAGTTAAAATCTATTCGAATAGCCGTGCCCACGGTATTGGGCAAGTTATGGTGTGGTCACATAACTAGTGTTTCTCTCTGAGAATGGTTGGACTGGTGTGGGTTGTTTGGAAAGTATCCGGCAGTTGTGCCGTGTGCTACGGTGGACGGGGAGTCCGGTAGCAGCATAAAACTTGGATCCTGTGTGGATCAACATCACGTGTTTCTTGGTACTAGAAAACTTGTTTCGAAAATGTTTTTAAACGAACCTATGCGTACAACCGAGTTTTCCGCAAACGAACCATAACCTTATCCTTGGATTGTACTGTGCATTGGTTTCTGATATAACCCCCTCCGTGGGTGTGATTGGACTTGCTGAGTACATTTGTACTCACCCCATTCTTACTTTTTACAGCAGAAGATCCAGACTACCTCCCCGAAGACGTCGAGTAGGGTTTCGTCCTGCACACAGTCTTGCCTGTGGTTAGGGCCACCGCTGGAGTTCCGCATGACACAAGACTCTGATGACCCTCTTTTCGTAGCTAGTGTAGTAGTGTGGGTTTTAGTTGTAATCCTCGCGATAGTGGCGCTTCACTACCCATTACCGCGTAGAGTTGTACGGTGATGTACCATCTGATGTAATAAAAGTGCTATCAGCCTCCTGGGACTGATAGAGCATCACTTTTAAGTCTTCCCAGATGGAGGGACGCTTCAATAAGCTAAGCAACAGATGCACATGAACTAACAAGGATCTTTATACGAAGAGAATCTTAAGGAAACGGCAATCAAGACAAGGATAACGTCTTGACGGCAAGGATATGAGCACTTCGTGGGAGAGGATTAACTAGATATCGCACCTTTCTGCCTAAGACATATATCCTATGATTAACCCTTTAGCTACAACACATGCATACAATATAAGGTACAAATAAAGCTCTCATTCTCTAATATTTAAGCTAGATCACAAATCAAAGACTTTCAATTCAAGATCACAACATAAAACTTGTAGGGTTTGACTTAGGGTTTCAAACAAAACTGGTTTTACATTTTTATGAATTTCCTATGAAAATTTATGAAATGTAGAAGTTCACTGATTTGAAATAAAGAAAGCTTTGGAAATTTTACAAAGAACACTCTAGAACTTTCTGAATCAAAGCAATTAAGTCCCTGTTCGGGGAAAACAAGAACAGGAAGATAACGATGATATTCCGGCAAAGGAGTCACCGGCGTTAGGAAGATTTAGTGAATTAGGGCAAACCTTGGGGTAGCCTTGGTTGTGGAGAAGAACGGATGGAAAGTGAACTCCTGCGGTGAACAAGATTGGCGATGAAAAGAGCTCGATGAGAGGGTTCACGAGCTGTCTTGAGGTGTTGTGGTTTTGCTCGAACGATCAACGAGAAATAAGAGCTGCTGGATGTCGTGGACCCCTGGGATGAAACAACAGAGCCGGATTGGTTCGCTAGGACAACTCCTCCGCGAACCTCCAGGGTCCAACTGCTCATGAGTTGAGCTTCCTCTGCTCACGCACCCTTGGCTCTTGACCTGCTCGCGCGTGACCTGTTGTCTTGCACGCGCTCACGCCTACGGAATTGAGCCGAGCCGGCCACCGGTAGAACACTCTCGCTCGCATCAGTGGACGCGTTAGGCGAAATCCGTTCGGACCTTCGCCTTCGCTCCGCCGCCTTTCCTTCCGGCTCGCCGCTCCTCATGCATCTCACGAGCGAGCGAGCTTGCATCCTCCCTTTCAATCCGTCGGCCTTCGTCGGGCGTGCTCCATTTGTGGCGGTGCCCCAGACTGGCGACCGCCTCCTTTCCGTGCTTCCTCGCATCGGCGCCGGCCTGAAGATTGGGTTCCCGTCCCTGAACAGCAGCCGCCAGCGTCACTCTTGCGCAAGCCCGAACTACGTGCATCCTTGGCCCGCGTCACGTCCTGCCTGCATCGCTCGTGTCAGATCACACCCTGCGGCGCACGACTGCATATTCCAATGCCGCCTACGCTGCTCGCTCCAGCGCTGTTGCCTGCGCCGCGCGCGTTCTTCTGTGTTGCGTCACACCACGCCACCGGCTCCGCACCTGCGCTCTGCTGCTCCATCCGCGCGGCCGTGTCACCAGCTGCACCCACTCCAGCTTCGCTCGCCGTCAGCCAAGCCGCGCGCCCTTGGCCGCGCCCACTCGCACGCCGTGGCCCACACCGCCGGACCTGCTCCTGCACCGCGCCTGTGCGCATCCATACCGCGCCACGCCAGCACACGCCGCCACCAGCTTGCTCGGCACGCGCGCCTGCTCGCCGCCTGGATCCGCCCGCGCACCTGTGCCGCGTGCCGCGAGCCCCAGCTCCTGCGCGCACTCGCTCCAAGCCGTGCCCGGCCCGCACCTACCACGCTCGCGCGCCCGCTCGCGCCACACCTGGGCCGCGTGCCGTCCGCGCCGCCCGCTCCTGCTCCCTCGCTCCGCATGCGCCAGCCTCCGCCCGAACCCGCGCCGAGCCACCGCCACTCGCCAGCCGCCGCGCCAGCCCGCGCGCCGCACTGCAGCCGAGCCGAGCCGCCCCGCGCGCGCTGCGCCTCCGCTCCTCGCGCTGGCGCCCGCCAGCTCGCGCCACGCAGTGCCCTGCCTGGGTCCGCCAGCCCGCGCCTGGAGTCGCCTGCCGCGCTAGCGCCCAGCGCCGGATCTGCAGCCGCCCAGCAGAGCCGTGTGGAGGAGGAGAAAAGAGAGGGGAGGGGATAAGAATGGAGCAGAGAGGTGCTGCCGGTGAGGATAGAAAAAGGATAGAGACGCCTGGGAGAAAAGAAACAGAGGAGAAGGATGAACAGATTTCCCCAAGGACTTATGCGCAATTTCAGAAAACTGCAGGGGCTTGTTTGTAAAGCAAAATTTCCCATTGATTTAAAACCCTAATGAAGAAATGCCCAAAACGAAAGTTGGAGAGTTTTTCAAACTCTACAACATTGCTTTAGGGCTCAAGTTCCAAAAACTCAAAACTTATATTTTTACACGTGAATCTTCGAACAAAAGTCGGATTTGAATTGCTTTTGTCCTAACGAATGAAACTTTATAAAATTCAGGACCTAAATGCAAGCATTTATGACATGTCATGATGACGGGATAGACTCGTCATAATGATTGGATAGACATGTCATGATGACTTGCACTTTTTACACTTTAGTCCTGAGTAAATTTGAAAGTTACTTTTGTAAATCAAACATTTGCATAAAAGGACTTGTACTTTTATAAAATTACATAAACACCCTTATTTTCACCACTTTACCCAAATTTTTTTACACACTTCAACATACGCATTTCAAATGAAACTTTTGGATAAATATATATATTTTTTTACAAAGGATAAAATAAGAAAAATATGTTTGCAAAACTACTCTTCACTTATTTTGAAATTACCCTAATCCAAATACATTATACAAAAACAACCCTAGGTTTTTCTGTAATTACAAAATACCCCTTTTTACTTGTACTTTAAATTTTCAAAAGCTTCACATAAACACACATGAGCTTTACACTAACAAGCACATACTTCACACTAACAAAATATATGTGCCTAGCGTACAGGTACTTGAACTGTCACACCTCTTAAGTATGGATCATATCCTAAAGCTTCGGCATTCTTGTGTTAAGCATCTGCCTCGGCTTGTCTAGCGGAGCATTGACTTCTTGAGTGTAACGCCTATGAGTCCAATGTAGTCTTCAATTTCTCTAGTTTGACTTCTTGTAGTAGATGATTACTTCCATTCTTCGGGGTACAAGGTCGGACAATCTAGCGTTTGTAACAAGAGAAGAGAAGAAAAATAAATCCACTTGGAATAGAATATAACGGGATTTCCAAAGTGGCCAAACTTGAAATCAAGGTGGAGGTAAATTGGAACAAATGGATACAAGGTAACCAATGCCATTGAGGGTACAAGCAGACAAGGAAATTGTGAGATGTAACAGCAATTGAAATGAGGGAATAAAAGAAAAGAATACAAAGTTAGATAAAAGCAGCATCAA
Organism: Panicum hallii; assembly: GCF_002211085.1. NCBI lineage: Eukaryota > Viridiplantae > Streptophyta > Magnoliopsida > Poales > Poaceae > Panicum > Panicum hallii. The sequence continues at coordinate 30,819,280 of NC_038049.1, read as the reverse complement.
GGGTGAGATAGCTGAAAAAGGATGAGGAATAAACAACAAGAGGGTCAAGGATATGGTAAAATATGACTTTTATGTCAGAATAGATCTTAGAAAATGACCATTGCTATCTAGGCTGGCGTCCTACGGTCGACACAGCTCTGATACCACCTCTGTCACACCCGGTTTTTAAGGACAAAACCGAATGCATTACTATATGTATGCCAGGATCAAATTCCATACATATAGTGACTTCATCAGTGAAGAATTAGCAACAATATCACGAAAAGAGAATTAAAAGACTATAAAGATTATCAGAGTTATACAACTTATCCTAGAAATGAAGACTCCAAACTTCACAGGCAATCGACCAGGGGTTGCGCAGGCCTAGGACTCAGCAGCATCTTCGAAAGACTTCACATCACTTTCTACTCTGAGCAGCAATTATAACAAGCGTGAGTACACTTATGGTTGGTACTCAGCAAGTGTTGAGAATTATATTACATGAAGGCCAAAAGCAAGAAAAGGCTGACTGGCTTACTACGATAAGAAATTTTAGTTGGTCAAGTTTTATTAGCACCTGATTACTAAGGTAAAAGTTTATACAAAAACCCACATTTAAAGAGAAAGAAGAGATACAGCATACACATTACCATAACCATAAACATGGTCCACGATAACCATAACCACAACCATGGTCAATGATTTAATTCATCTTCAAGTTCATTAATCATGTGAGGGTCCAAGCCGCTCGTAACCGTGAGCACGGCTGATATATCAGTTTTCACTCTGCAGAGGTTGTACACTTTACTCACAATTCGTGTTTCCCATGTCGCCTAAGGTCGCGAGCCTCTTAAACACTACCAAGATGAGTGGCTAGGGATTCACTATGAGGCCTTTACAAAGATTCCCTAACTTATGATAATCCGCTAAGTTTTCAAGTCAAAGCGGTCATAACCCTCCCTAATGAGGAAATACCTTAGCCAAGGACCACATAGCCATGTGCCTCAAAAGGACCGAGCTATACCCCGTCGATGCAACCCCTCTTACCCTTTCGGTAAGACTATCATAAGCTAAGGTTTCTAATTAATTAGCCAAGACCAGAGCCATATAGTATTGTGGTCGCACTGTTTTCCTAGGTGGTTCTCCATATTCCAATTAAAATATATAATCTTGTGATTAATATCACCAAGAGCATGAACATGGATAAAACAGGTGTAGCATCATCATCATTATCATCAGGGTTATATATTATTCCCGAACCATAACCATTTATAGCAACTAAGCAATAGCTACCCAACAATAAAGGTAAAACTCAGGTTGACAAAGAATGATCATAAAGACTAGGTATATCCCTAATTAGGATCCATCAAAATTAGGACACATGCATGCATATAAAGAAAAAGTTATATTTATTGTGATTAATAGGACAAAAGCAAGATCAAGGGAACACTTACCTTTCTTTTAGAGAATAGCTGCTCAAAGTCTTAAACTCTTGTTCTTGAAACTCTAAATCTTCGAAACTCTTCGATCGCGCTCCTTCTAACGTCATACAAGCATCGGGCCCAAGCATACAAGCAAATAAACAAATAAGAACTACTAAGAACGGTACACCAAAAAAATGAAAAACTTTAAAAGAGCATGCAAAAGAATAGGGCTCGTTGCTACGGTCATGAGAGCGCAAGAAACACGGAAAATGGAGCTAGGGTTGAAAAGATACAGCTATCTGAAGATTTATATTATAAAAGAAATAAAAGAACTATAGGCTTTCATTTATTTTAATTTAAAAAACTAATATAAAAGATATAAAAGATAAATATCTCTAATTATAATTAACTCGTATTATCTTTGCATTTATAAAGATGAAATAGAACTTAAGTCAAATTTTATATACAATTCTCTATGTATAAATTACACTAATTAAATAATTACTTAGAAAAGAAAACTTGTTAGAACATCTAAACGCATAACTTTATGATTCGAGTTAAACTAAACAAATTAAATTATAAATATATTTAAGTTGATATTAATCAAATTAATATTAGTTATGAAATCCGGAGTAAAGACTTAATTGGATTTTATTTCGGAAAACTAGATGAGAGGATGTTATTCAAATTAAATTGATATCTAATTTTAAAAACAGGAACTATGGTACAGCAGCACTACTAAACGATAGCTTAGGGTTTTAGAAGACTAACGCAAAAAGAACGGATCGAAACGGATCTAAAACGTGGAAACTACGCGTAAAACAGCGCTGCACGGATGTATACGTAATTAACTATAGACTGGGGGGTTAGCAGGAAAGAAATTCAAGACACAGAAAATAGTGCTTGCAAATACAGAAAAGTTTAGGGTTAGATCTGAAGAATTCAATGGTGGGGCTGGATTGAGAAGATGTAATAGATCTAGGGGGTTTTCTGCAAATTTCGCAAGACACAGAAATTTACGCAATAATTACAGAATCTTCCAGGGACTAATTTGTAACAGGTTCACAGCACAGCTCCAATGGCGGCGGGTACTATAACTCAAATTCCCGTCGATTTTGGGCACGGGAGATCGCGTGAAGCAGGGCAAATGAAAGAGGACGACGAGGGGATTCCATTCCATACCTTACTTACCGCGGGGACGCATCGAGGTGATCGAATTTTGCGGAGGAAGATGCGACGACGGCTCTATTCATCTATTCTGGGCGGCTGTACCGTTTCTGGTGGCAGCGCTGGGCATCAGGGGGCGGGGCAGGACTGAGGGCGGCGCATAGGGGGGCAAGGCACGGCGCTGGGCATGGAGGAGCGCGCACATACAGGGGCGGCGGCGCTTCTGTTTCCTGGCGGCGGCTACAGAGGCAGGGGCTGCCTGCTGGGGGGTGCGGCGCACGGACGAGGGCGTGGTGCAGGGCGACCTGCAGGGGCTCGGGCTGGCGGCCCTGGCGGCGCTGGGGCATGGCAGCATCCTGGGCAGGGGCGCGCGGGGCAGGGGCGCAGGTGTGCACGAGGCACAGGCAGGAGAGGGAGCAGGACGATGATGGCGCGGTTCAAGTAGCAGAAGGAAGAGCCGATGCTGGGCGACGAGGGGGCCGGCAGGAGGGTGCAGCAGCGCTGCGGCAGGAGACGCACAGAAGGGCGACGATGCTCCTGGTGGCCGGTGGAAGCATCTGTTCGTGGATGTGCAAGAGGAGGGAGAGCAGGGGCGCGAGGAAAAGCTAGGGCCGGCCATACGAGGAGGAAAATGCTGTTGTAGGGTACACAAGGTGCATCGTATGTTTAAATAGGCCTGGAGATATTGTACTGGGCTCAAACTCGTACAAGGACAAGGATGCGGCGACGCATCAGGCTGGGACTCCTTCTTGAGTCCAGATTGCCTACGGGAGGCGAGATTGGGCTAACCCGCGGGTCCCACAATTTAGCGAGCAAAGAGAAGATAGAAGAGGTAACGGAAAGAGAAAACAAGATTGATCGAGCGAGTTCGGTTATGTGCCGAAACAGGTTCGGGTGAGGGCCGAACGTGAAAACGAGCTGAAAGAGCTGGTTGAACGTGAACCATTTATTCGGGAGCGCGAAAAGACAAGGAAAGGATCAGGCCGAGTTGTTGGGACTGACAGTGATCGAACATTGTCGGAAAAACACTGAAGACGAGCCATGAGGTGTCATTTTGAAGCATGACTTGAACGGGAAGAACAGTTAGAGAATCGGGAGCTCGATGGGACATCTTAAAGATTTGGAGAGGACAAGGTTAAAAGGACGTACAACAAGATACGGCTCGGTCCGACTGCGATGAAAATCAAAATAGAAATATTTTTCAGAACACATTTTTAAGTTTAAAATAAATCTAGAGAAGTCCAGATAAATATTTCAAACCACGAAAAATATTTCCGGAAGAATCCCAAAATTTTTCAAGGAAAACTCGGGAGGTAATTTAGGACACGAGGATTCCAAATAAAATATTTAGGACTCATGAAAAATAATTTTAGAGCTTTCCAAATAAAAATGGATCTAGCTCTAGGATAAATATAATAATTGCCAGAAAGATCTTTAAAACTCTCAGAAAATCCTATTGATAGATGAACACATCCTAAAAGACACTCACATTCTAAAATTAAATATTTTAGGGTGTGACACTCGTCTTGGCTCCATCTCAGACAGCCGACCACAGAATAGACTATGAATGGAAGTGGAAGCCGCAAAAGTAGTAAGGACTTCGGAATATGTGTTATATTATTTGTTTTACTGTATTTGCATTATTATACATTATTTGTGTTAATGTATGAACTATAGAGGCAATGCCAATGCTATTCTATGTATATGATGTTTTCCCCAACAATGGGCCGTAATATATTATTTGAAGAGAAAATAATGGTTGGCACAATTTATGAGGAAAACGAGTCTGAAATACAATACAACTAAGGGGGTACTCCATCCAGACGTTCACAAAATGCCAGATACACATTAAAGATTGTTTCAAAGCGATCATCGAATTAGAGCAATATCTCAACCTATAGTGTTTATATTCCCATATCATCAAGATTCCACCTATGGAAACTACACTCTATTACAACCCATGATATCTTAGCGTGAATTCATATTAAACTCACCTCTCTTCTCCATCTATCATATTTGTTATCTTTTTGTTATGAAGATACCACCTGTTGTCGGGTGAAAACCCTTTCCACCTGACACCATGGTTGCGAGTCCTTTCAAAAGAACCGATGAGATCGGCTTCGAATTGAGTCTTGATTTCATCATATCTCTACTTGTGCTCAGCAGAGAGCTCCTCGTAGGTGATTGGATCATCCCTTGCCATTCCGTTGACCGCAATTGACGAAGTTGATGAAGATAACTGTCACACCCGATTTATAAAGAATATAAATCGAGCAATCATATATGCGCCAGGATTAAGTCACGCATATATACAACAGAATCATCAAGATATCACAACACATATCACGAATGACAATAACATAAACTGTAAGTGAATTATTTTATTACAACCGAATCAAGAATCGGTTCAAGAGTTGCGGAAGCGTAAAATAAAGTACATGAAGAGTAGGGCGCCACAGGGATGTCGACTGGGAGACAAACGCCTAGAAGTCGTCGAAGCCGCTGACGTAATCCTCCACGTTGCCGGGCACTGAGCAGCAGTCGAAGATATCCAAGGGAACAGAAGAGTAGAGAGGCAAGTGTGAGTACAAACTCATACTCAACAAGTATAACACAAACTATGAGACTCTAAGGACTACTGAGAACCATCCAAACCAAAACCACCCGGGGAATCTCCCTAATCAAAGGTTGATAACCCCACTAATCAAAAGGAGGATCTGGGCTGCTCATGACTGTGAGCACAGCTGATATATCAGTTTTACACTCTCGAGAGGTTGCACAACTTTACCCACAAGTCGTGAGCTACGCTAGTTATTCATCACACTTCCTTAGGTGAGATGACTAGCAAGCACACTACGAGACCGTTACAAAAGATCACGTTGGTAAGGTGTAACCGCTAAGGATTCTGGATCAGCGACGATGGGGCCCACCTCCGGGGGTACAAGACACACAGCACAGAAAGCCGGAGGAGTAGGGACCATTGAAGCTTACCACCCCTCTTGGCCACGCAGGTAAGTTACTCCCGAGCCAAAATGACCTAATTAGTAAGTCAAGACCGTCCCATTCCAGTCTTGTGGTTGCGCGGTTGTCCCAGGTTGTCGCTCTATAAACCGGTCCTTATGGAGAGTGGCCAACCAAGCACTAAGCACCGTGCTGGCCCCCTAAACCATGTTTCTAACAAAAACATCTTTTAACGAGACGTAAACCGCTCAAGCACACAGCACAGAGGGCCACTCTCAGAATTAAGTTGCATATACCATTAATTAGGTTTAATTAAAAAGGACCAATATGTGTGAGAGCGCGGCACCTAGCACAACTAACCAAAATGCAACCCAAGGTATTTATATAAAGGATAAAGTGGCTAGGAAATCCTTATAGGCATACAGAATTAAAATGCAATATGAAATTGTATTTAAAAGTGATAGGATGTTCATGTTATACTTGCCTTCCTCGAAACTCTCCTGCTGCTGCTCAAACTGCTCAGAAGATGGCGGCTCCGGATACTGGTCCAAAGGCTCCGCGTCTATTCACGATCGCAACGCCAAAACATAGCCCAGCACATACACATACATGCAAATAAAGACAAAATATAAGAAACAGTACAACATTACATAGAAACAGCACACAAAACTATGCTAGAACTATTCTACGCGTTACAACGATCGCGTGAGCGCAAGAATCACCTAAAACGGAGCTAAGACGCGAAAACTACGCTTGAAACAAGATCCAGGGACCTATTTGTAAGAAAACTGGAGGTTCTAAGGGGTTCTGCGCAAAAACCGAGGGTCTAAACGCAAATAAAGGGTAGACACAGGGGCTAGCATGTGAAAACCCAGGGCTTGGACGGCGGGTTCAAAAACCGAAAAGCTCAGGGGTCTAAACGAGAAGAAAAGGACCTGTCTGCGAATACTTTTGAACTAGAGATGGACGGCGGGTTAATTCCTCAAAAGGGCAGGGGCTCTTTAGCAAAAAGGCAAGACCGAACCGGTATGCTTTAATCTGGGCCTTTGGATCGCCATCTATCGGTTCGGATTAGATTTACTACGCGAAGGGGTACGCGTGGATTCCATCCGTTGGATCCAGATCCGGTGGTTCTGACTCGTACCCAGCACGATCATCTCGGCCGCCCACTTTGGATCGGACGTCTAATGGCGATCCGGCAGCGGTCGGCGGCGGAGATCACCGGAAGTGTCGCTCCCGCGGCGGCAGCTCGCCGGAGCTGGCCAATCTTGGCCCTCCGGGTTGGAATCCGGGCGGGAAAAGGGGCAGGGCGGCGCGGCTCAGCACGAGTAACCCACCTAGGGTTTCAGCCGGGCTCGTCGAGGTTCTGTGTGGCTAGTCCACGGGCGACGGCGTCAACAGAGCGTCGGTGATCGTCGCTCCGGTTGTAGGGGAGGCTATGGCCTGCGGAAACTAGCGCAATAGGACCAGGAGGAATGCGTGGTGCCCACCGAGGCGGAAAATTGGCCGGAGGCGTGGCGGAGGGCGATCGCCGACGACGGCGGGCAGCGGGGACGTTCGGTGCTCGTGGGGGTGGACGCCGGAGTGCTCCCTGGGCGCCTTGGCACCTCGGATCGACGTGTGGTGCTCCTGCAAAGCCTACTGAGGGATCAGTGGGACCGGAGCGGCACCGGCGGTGAGCAATTGCGGCGGCGGGTAAACTCACCTGCGGCGGCGTTCCGGGAAAATCCAGGACCGGGAGCAGGCTGGAGTCACGGGTGGAAGGCGTAGAAGATCCCAGGTGTTGGGGCCAAGCTGATGCGGGGGCTCGTGCGGCCCGTGGCGCGGTGGAGCGGCGCGCCCACGGTGGTGCAGAGGAGATGCTGCGGCGGAGCAGCGCGGAGAGAGGTCCTAGGGTTTGGGAGCGCCACCAAGCGTAGGGATAAGGACGAAGGGGGTCCGGGGTCGTCAGATAAAACCCGGCCGGGGTCTCGTCGCGCGGGCCTAGGGGAGAGGAGCTCGCCGGAGTTTTTGGGGAGAAGTTGAGCGCCGGAGAAGAAAGGGGAAGAGGGAAGGGGCGCTGACGCGCGGGGCCGGCCTGGCAGAGAGAGAAAGGGAGAGAGGAGAGAGCGGGCCGTGGGCGGGGAGACTGGCGCCGACAGGCGGGCTCGGGGTGGTAGCGAGAGAGAGGGAGGAGGGAGCGCGTGGGGTGGCCGGGCTGAGGGAGGAAGTGGGCCGGGGCGTGGCCCATGCGGAAGGAAGAGAGGAGAGGGAAGTGTTGGGCCTCGGGGAGAGTTTGGGCCAGGGAAAGGAGAAGAGGAAAGAGAGCCCGTGAGAGAAGGAGAGAGAGAGAGCTTTTGGGCTAGTGACTGGGCTGCTGCTCTCCTTCCTTTCCTTTTCTTCTTTCCTTTCTCTTTTCTACACTCAAACCATTCAAACAAAACTATTTGAATTCAAATAAATTTGAATTCAAACCCTACAAACTCAACACAAATAAAACAATGCGCCAGCATGAATGCACAAACAAGTTGATCCTATAATAAATTTTAATTACTTGCATTTTAAAATTACTTTAAATGCAAGGTAAATTAGAGAAAGCCCTGGAAAATTTATTTAAGCTCAAATAAATTCATTAAAATTAGGGAAAATTACACTAGGGTGTTACAAACCTACCCCCCTTACAGGAATCTCGTCCCGAGATTCTGATAGGCTAGCTAGGAAAAAGATCGGGATATGTCTTCCTCAGCTCATCTTCTCGCTCCCAGGTAGCCTCATCCTCCGTGTGGTGACTCCACTGAACACGGCACATCTTGATTTTCTTGTTCCTGGTAACTCTCTCAGACGTCTCCAGAATTTTCACCGGATGCTCGGTGTAAGTCAGATCTTCCTGTACGTCCAACCCTTCTAGCGGTGCTTGCTCTTCCGACACCCTCAAGCACTTCTTCAGCTGAGACACGTGGAACACATCGTGCACTCCTGAGAGATTGAGAGGCAACTCCAAACGATATGCCACCTCACCTTCCCGCTCCAACACCTTGAACGGGCCAATGTATCGAGGGGCTAGCTTCCCTCTCACATTAAACCTGCGGATTCCTCTCATCGGCGAGACCTTTAGGTACACATGGTCACCCACTGCGAAGGTCAAATCTCGGCGAGGAACATCCGCATAGCTCTTCTGACGAGTCTGTGCGACCCTCAGGTTCTCGCGCACCTGCTGCACCAGCTGTTCGGCCTCCTCAACAATATCCGGACCAAATACCTGCCTCTTGCCAATCTGATCCCAATACAGCGGAGTCCTACACTTCCGACCATACAGGGCCTCGAAAGGGGATTTCTTCAGACTGACCTGATAGCTATTGTTATACGAAAACTCTGCATACGGCAGGCATTTATCCCAGCTGGTACCATACTAAATAGCGTAGGCTCGAAGCATATCCTCCAACACTTGGTTGGTTCTCTCTGTCTGCCCATCTGTCTGAGGATGATAAGCCGTACTGAAGCGCAGCTTCGTATCCAACGAATCATGCAGCTGCTCCCAGAACCGTGAAGTGAACTGAGATCCTCGGTCAGATATAATCTTCTTCGGAACACCATGCAGACATACAATCTTGGAGATGTACAACTCTGCGTGTCTAGCGCCAGAGTAAGTAGTGTTCACCGGAATGAAGTGGGCAACCTTCGTCAACCGATCCACTACTACCCATATGGAGTTGTACCCTTTCTGAGTACGAGGCAATCCCACAATGAAGTCCATAGTGATCTCCTTCCATTTCCACTCCGGAATCTTCAATGGCTGCAATAGACCTGCTGGCCTCTGATGCTCTGCCTTGACACGCTGACAAGTGTCACAGATAGCCACGTACTCCGCAACGGAACGCTTCATTCCATACCACCAGAATCGTTCCTTCAGGTCGTAATACATCTTCGTGCTGCCTGGATGGATAGAATGCGCGGTATCATGAGCCTCACTCAGAATCAACTTCCTGAGATCTGCTACATCCGGCACACATATCCGACCCTTGTACCACAAGGTTCCCTGATCATCCTCTCTGAAATGAGGTGCCTTGCCAATCTTGAGCAGTTCACGGATCTCCTGCAGCTTCTGGTCATCCTTCTGATGCTGCCTGATCTCTGTCTCTAGAGTGGGTTCTGCCTCAAATGATGCACTCGAGGTGTGATGCAAGAAGCCCAAACTCAACTGCTCAAATTCCTCGCATAACTCCTGAGGCATCTGAAAAGCCACGGCCATGTTAACATAGCTCTTTCTACTCAGAGCATCTGCTACAACATTGGCCTTGCCCGGATGATAGTGAATCTCCAGGTCATAATCCTTGACCAACTCTAGCCATCTTCTCTGCCGCATGTTCAGCTCACTTTGCGTGAAGATATACTTGAGGCTCTTGTGATCAGTGTAAATGTCACACTGCTGCCAAAACAAGTAATGCCTCCATATCTTCAGAGCATGCACAACCGCGGCTAACTCCAGATCATGAGTGGGATAATTCAGCTCGTGCCGGCGCAATTGCCACGAAGCATAAGCTATCACTCTACCTTCCTGCATCAGGACGCAACCAAGACCATCCCTCGAAGCATCACAATATACTGTGAACCTCTTGCTTTGGTCTGGCAGAGTAAGGACTGGCGCCGTGGTCAACCTCTTCTTCAGCTCCTCGAAGGCCTTCTGATGCGCATCAGTCCAAAAGAAATCCACTCCCTTCTCCAGTAAGGAAGTCAAAGGCTTCGCAATCTTGGAGAAATTCTCAATGAACCTCCGATAATAACCTGCTAAGCCCAGAAAAGAGCAGACTTCCTTCACTGTCTGCCGTACAACCCAGTCAAGCACATCCTTCACTTTTCCGGGGTCCACAGCAATACCTCCCTTGGAGATAACATGACCGAGGAATGGGACCTCGTCAATCCAGAACTCGCACTTGCTGAGCTTGGCATACAGCTTGTGCTCTCTGAGCCTCTGCAACACAAACCTCAGATGCTTCTCATGCTCTGCTTCTGACTTGGAATATATCAGGATATCATCAATGAATATCACCACAAAGGCGTCCAGATAATCCATGAAAACCTTGTTCATCAGATGCATGAAGAAAGCCGGAGCATTGGTCAAGCCAAAGGACATGACCGTATACTCGTATAGCCCATACTTGCAGGTGAATGCCGTCTTTGGAATATCCTCGGAACGAATCTTCAGCTGATGATAACCCGAACGCAAATCAATCTTCGAGAACACACAAGCACCCTGAAGCTGATCAAAAAGATCCTCAATACGGGGCAATGGATGCTTGTTCTTGATGGTGACTGCATTCAGATCCCGATAATCGACACACATTCTCTTCGCGCCATCCTTCTTCTCTACAAGCAATATAGGAAAAGCCCAAGGAGAGAAACTACGACGGATATATCCCTTGGCTAGCAACTCATCGACAGCCTTTTTAACTTCCTCATGCTCAACAGGTGCCATACGATAGGGCCGTTTAGCAATAGGAGCTGTGCCAGGCAAGAGATCAATAGAAAACTCAATGTCGCGATCAGGCGGTATACCTGGCAAATCATCCGGAAAGATATCCGGGAATTCAGACACCACGCGAATACCATCCGTGGGTCTAGCCTCCATCTGATGAAGAAATCCAGAAGGCTCCGTGGCACAACAGTGACCTCCTGACCATCCGGTGCTGATAGAAAAACAGTCCTCTGAGCACAATCTATCCGGACTCCCCACTTAGCAAGAGTCTCCATCCCAAGGATCACATCAATGCCCTTGGTGTCTAGCACCATCAGATTTGCACTGAACTCTACCCCCCTTATGGCCACACTGACTCTGGGACAGAAGATATGAGATCTCAACTGCCCTCCCGGTGATGATACTAACATGCACCTCTTTAATGTGCTAGTAGGAATGCCATGATGCTCAACAAAAGACTGGGTGATGAAAGAATGCGTAGCACCAGTATCAAAAAGCACTGTAGCAGGATGGGTGTTGACCATAAACATACCAATAACCACGTTAGGCGCCTCGGCCGCTGACTCGGCCGTCACGTGGTTCACCCTGCCCTGAGCTGGGGCCTTGGGTTGAGCTGGGCGTCCCTGCTGCCCAGACTGCGCCTTCCGGGGACAGACGTTGGCGTACTGTCCCGGCTCGCCGCAGTGGAAGCACACTCACGGAAGTGCTGGAGCCTGCTGCCCAGGAGGACTTGGCACTCCCTGCCGCGGAGCTGGTGGAGCAGAAGGTGCAGGAGGCGCTGGAAACCTCTAACCCTGTCCTGCCTGCTGCTGAGGACGAGGAGGAAACTGCTGCCGCTGCTGGTACTGCTGAGGCGGCCTCTGCTGCTGCTGCTGTGGATGCTGATATCTGGGACGAGTATTGCTGCCCGATGAGGATGGAGCCATCTTCCTCTTCTTATCCTTAATTTCCCGGCGCTTACGCTCGGTGTTGAGGGCAGCATCAACCAGTTGGTTGAAGTTGTCGAAGCGGTGGTTCAGTAGCGTACTGGATGTGATCATCCAATCCCTCCTTGAAATACTCTTGCTTGTCGCTATCACGAGCGACGTCAGCAGGGGCATAACGGGCCAGCTGAAGGAAACGGTCACGGTACTCCGTCACCGTCATAGATCCCTGAAATAACAAACACAGACAACAGGGATAGAAATCGCTCAATGTGTTAGGCTTACGAAAGAGGTCAAGGATAGATCGAAGCTCAAAAGAAATTGTAGGGAATTCCATTTAAATTCACCTTCTTAAGGGCACGGAACTCCTTCTGCTTCATCTTCATAATGCCCTCAGGAATGTGGTGGCTCCTGAAGCGCTCACAGAACTGGACCCAGGTGAGAGCATCACGGTCCTGAGCCGGGTAGGACTCCCACCAATCAAGAGCTGAGCCTCGCAGCTGTCCTGCTGCGTACAGAACCCGCTCTCGGTCGTTGCAATGCGCAACAACCAACTGGCGCTCCACCGAACGAAGCCAGTCGTCTGCCTGGAGTGGGTCCGTGGCGTGAGAGAAGGTCGGAGGATGACCTCTCAGGAAATCCGCACGCCGATCACGGGGCTGAGGTGGCGGAGGAGGCGATGGCTGAGCGTGGATCTGCTGCAGGGCCTGAACGGTGTTGTTCAGGGTCGCCATCATCTGCATCTGGAGCTGGAAGAACTGCTCCGAGGTCAGTGGTGGCGGCATCGGTAGCGGCTGACCAGTACCCTGATTGTTCTGCTCCTACTGGTCAGAACCGGAACCGGTGCACCTGGTATTCACCATCTGATTGCAACAACGAAATTTTATGAGCATGAGATATTGTGCAGCTGCGGAAATGAAACTTCGGAAGGATATGACAGAGAGAAAGGAATATAGGTTTTACCCACAACGTTCTAACTCAATTTTATTATTTAGTTCAAGTTGTGTTAGGGTCGATTTGCAGGAACAAGTTTAACTACTAGGCTATGCAATCAACCAAAAATCCAAATCAAACATTTGCACAATAACAAACATTCAATATTCACAACTTAGTCGAGTTTATCACACTACTCGACTAACACACTCGTTCTAGCGTATTTCCATCGGGACAACCTAAACTCATAGCTTATGGGGTTAGACACTCGGGCCAACGTCTACGGAAAACTCAAGCTATTTCTCAGAAAAGATAGGAGAGATAGCAAATCAAAGGGCTTAGGACTCGAGGAACAGAGGCAAGAAATGATTTTAGAAGGTTTGCGGAAGCAAGGCAAGAGAAAAGAAGTCCTATACTCGTCCAGTTCTATTTAGGCTTTGTCCTACAGTCGATATGGCTCTGATACCAATCCTGTCACACCCGATTTATAAAGAACATAAATCGAGCAATCATATATGCGCCAGGATCAAGTCACGCATATATACAACAGAATCATCAAGATATCACAACACATATCACGAATGACAATAACATAAACCGTAAGTGAATTATTTTATTACAACCGAATCAAGAATCGGTTCAAGAGTTGCGGAAGCGTAAAATAAAGCACATGAAGAGTAGGGCGCCACAGGGACGTCGACTGGGAGACAAACACCTAGAAGTCGTCGAAGCCGCTGACGTAATCCTCCACGTTGCCGGGCACTGAGCAGTAGTCGAAGATATCCAAGGGAACAGAAGAGTAGAGAGGCAAGTGTGAGTACAAACTCGTACTCAACAAGTATAACACAAACTATGAGGCTCTAAGGTTGGCTGACTCAACTGCTTTAGCTTTTAGTCTTGGCAGAATTTTATTAAAGCTAATTACTATAAGTAGATGAATTACCATAAACCCAATTGCATAATAAATTAATCATTATTAATTAAGAACTACTGAGAACCATCCAAACCAAAACCACCCGGGGAATCTCCCTAATCAAAGGTTGATAACCCCACTAATCAAAAGGAGGATCTGGGCCGCTCATGACTGTGAGCACAGCTGATATATCAGTTTTACACTCTCGAGAGGTTGCACAACTTTACCCACAAGTCGTGAGCTACGCTAGTTATTCATCACACTTCCTTAGGTGAGATGGCTAGCAAGCACACTACGAGACCATTACAAAGGATCACGTTGGTAAGGTGTAACCGCTAAGGATTCTGGATCAGCGACGATGGGGCCCACCTCCGGGGGTACAAGACACACAGCACAGACCAAGCCGGAGGAGCAGGGACCATTGAAGCTTACCACCCCTCTTGCCCACGTAGGTAAGTTACTCCCGAGCCAAAATGACCTAATTAGTAAGTCAAGACCGTCCCATTCCAGTCTTGTGGTTGCGCGGTTGTCCCAGATTGTCGCTCTATGAACCGGTCCTTATGGAGAGTGGCCAACCAAGCACTAAGCACCGTGCTGGCCCCCTAAACCAGGTTTCTAAAAAAACATCTTTTAACGAGATGTGAGCCGCTCAAGCACACAGCACAGAGGGCCACTCTCAGAATTAAGTTGCATATACCATTAATCAGGTTTAATTAAAAAGGACCATTATGTGTGAGAGCGCGGCACCTAGCACAACTAACCAAAATGCAACCCAAGGTATTTATATAAAGGATAAAGTGGCTAGGAAATCCTTATAGGCATACAGAATTAAAATGCAATATGAAATTGTATTTAAAAGTGATAGGATGTTCATGTTATACTTGCCTTCCTCGAAACTCTCCTGCTGCTGCTCAAACTGCTCAGAAGATGGCGGCTCCGGATACTGGTCCAAAGGCTCCACGTCTATTCACGATCGCAACGCCAAAACATAGCCCAGCACATACACATGCATGCAAATAAAGACAAAATATAAGAAACAGTACAACATTACATAGAAACAGCACACAAAACTATGCTAGAACTATTCTACGCGTTACAACGATCGCGTGAGCGCAAGAATCACCTAAAACGGAGCTAAGACGCGAAAACTACGCTTGAAACAAGATCCAGGGACCTATTTGTAAGAAAACTGGAGGTTCTAAGGGGTTCTGCACAAAAACCGAGGGTCTAAACGCAAATAAAGGGTAGACACAGGGGCTAGCACGTGAAAACCCAAGGCTTGGACGGCGGGTTCAAAAACCGGAAAGCTCAGGGGTCTAAACGAGAAGAAAAGGACCTGTCTGCGAATACTTTTGAACTAGAGATGGACGGCGGGTTAATTCCTCAAAAGGGCAGGGGCTCTTTAGCAAAAAGGCAAGACCGAACCGGTACGCTTTAATCTGGGCCTTTGGATCGCCATCTATCGGTTCGGATTAGATTTACTACGCGAAGGGGTACGCGTGGATTCCATCCGTTGGATCCAGATCCGGTGGTTCTGACTCGTGCCCAGCACGATCTAATCTCGGCCACCCACTTTGGATCGGACGTCTAAGGGCGATCGGGCAGCGGTCGGTGGCGGAGATCACCGGAAGTGTCGCTCCCGCAGCGGCAGCTCGCCGGAGCTGGCCAATCTTGGCCCTCCGGGCTGGAATCCGGGTGGGAAAAGGGGCAGGGCGGCGCGGCTCAGCACGAGTAACCCACCTAGGGTTTCAGCCGGGCTCGTCGGGTTCTGTGTGGCTAGTCCACGGGCGACGGCGTCAACAGAGCGCCGGTGATCATCGCTCCGGTTGTAGGGGAGGCTATGGCCTGCGGAAACTAGCGCAATAGGACTAGGAGGAATGCGTGCTGCTCACCGAGGCGGAAAATTGGCCGGAGGCGTGGCAGAGGGCGATCGCCGATGACGGCGGGCGGCGGGGACGTTCGGTGCTCATGGGGGTGGACGCCGGAGTGCTCCCTGGGCGCCCTGGCACCTCGGATCGACGTGTGGTGCTCCTGCAAAGCCTACTGAGGGACCAGCGGCACCGGAGCGGCACCGGCGGTGAGCAATTGCGGCGGTGGGTAAACTCACCAGCGGCGGCATTCCGGGAAAATCCAGGACCGAGAGCAGGCCGGAGTCGCGGGTGGAAGGCGTAGAAGATCCCGGGTGTTGGGGCCAAGCTGATGCGGGGGCTCGTGCGGCCCGTGGCGCGGTGGAGCGGCGCGCCAACGGTGGTGCAGAGGAGATGCTGCGGCGGAGCAGCGTGGAGAGAGGTCCTAGGGTTTGGGAGCGCCACCAAGCGTAGGGATAGGGACGCAGGGGGTCCGGGGTCATCAGATAAAGCCCGGCCGGGGTCTCGTCACGCGGGCCCAGGGGAGAGGAGCTCGCCGGAGTTTTCAGGGAGAAGTTGAGCGCCGGAGAAGAAAGGGGAAGAGGGAAGGGGCGCTGACGCGCGGGGCCGGCCTGGCAGAGAGAGAAAGGGAGAGAGGAGAGAGCGGGCCGTGGGCGGGGAGACTGGCGCCGACAGGCGGTCCCGGGGTGGCAGCGAGAGAGAGGGAGGAGGGAGCGCGTGGGGTGGCCGGGCTGAGGGAGGAAGTGGGCCGGGGCGTGGCCCATGCGGAAGGAAGAGAGGAGAGGGAAGTGCTGGGCCTCGGGGAGAGTTTGGGCCAGGGAAAGGAGAAGAGGAAAGAGAGCCCGTGAGAGAAGGAGAGAGAGAGCTTTTGGGCTGGTGACTGGGCTGCTGCTCTCCTTCCTTTCCTTTTCTTCTTTTCTTTCTCTTTTCTACACTCAAACCATTCAAATAAAACTATTTGAATTCAAATAAATTTGAATTCAAACCCTACAAACTCAACACAAATAAAACAATGCGCCAGCATGAATGCACAAACAAGTTGATCCTATAATAAATTTTAATTACTTGCATTTTAAAATTACTTTAAATGCAAGGTAAATTAGAGAAAGCCCTGGAAAATTTATTTAAGCTCAAATGAATTCATTAAAATTAGGGAAAATTACACTAGGGTGTTACAATAACGAAGTCAATGAAGATGATGATGATGAAGATGGTGATGATGAAGATGGTCCCACTGGGCGTGCCAGAATGTGTTGTCGGTCAAAACACGCCGGCGAGCAGTGACAGGCAACACGAGGAGCCGGGAGGCTTCTAGGACTGCTGGTGGGCCCCGATCCCTCGGTCAACGGCCCAGTAATCCGGCGCACACCCTGACTTGGGGTCGCTAGGCGTGCCACCTGACCCTGCACCTGATCAGGAAGGTGTGATGTATTAAATTCCTGTATGCACACACACGTGTAAAGGTTAGTCCGAGCCGTGATCGGCTCATCACTTCCTCCCCGGTATCGGCTGTGAAGAGCCGATGGCATCAATACCGGATCGGATCTATAAATAAGCAACAGATATACTTAATGGCAATATAGATCCTGCTTCATAAATATTAATTTAATCCAATCTACGGTAACTAAGCCCTCACTGCATGATCGGAACATCTTACACGTGATTGAGCCTAACAGATACCAAAAGCATCGGAACAATCAACCTAATCAAAGGCCTAAAAACCAGCCGAAGAGCCGATTCTCGGAACAATCTATTTTCAAGCTGCGATCCGATACTAATCATACTGTCGGAACTTTCAACTCGTTTGCAAGGCCTAATCATGCACATATCGAACTAAATCTCTGATAAACAGAAACTAATCACAACAGATTGGATCTACTAATAAAGATAAAGCAAGACGTGACCATTGCATCCAAAATCGGACACGATGACCACCAAGCACTCACGAGCAACGAGCAAGGCACGATCGGAATATGAAGAAAACAACGTTACACTATGCGTGCTAAGATAACTAGTGCTACTTGCCATCTACAAAGCTTCAGAATGAGAAACACATAAAGCAAACGGGCATGGGTGATGCTACCCCGATCACGCAGAGCGTGATCGGGGCCGCATGGCACTTACCCGGGAAAAACCGTAGAACAGAGGAGGCGATGCGCCGAGAGTTGTTAATGAATGATTCTATTTCTTGTTTATTCATGGTACATATTTATAGTTCGTAGACTTGTCTTTCTTAACCAACCCTAACCAAACACGACCCGAATCTTAACTACCTATATCTATATCTATACGGCCTCTCTGGCCCCAAGGCATCCGCACAAGGTCCAATTCGCAAGCCCATCATAGTTATCCTCTAAGCCCATCTTGCTCCATGGCCCACTTCCGGCCCGTCCAGATTATGGCGATAACACGTGCCCCCCTGGTTTCGGCAATAATAATTCTGAAATCAATCCTTTTCTAAAATTGCCTCGACCCTTCGACTTCCAACCCGTACAGTCATGCCTCTTCAGCTTCCGGAGGATGTGACCGCTCTGCTTCAGTCTCCTTGGGAACCGTTAGGGTGCCGATTCACTTCACTTCTACCTTTGCCTTTATAAACTTACCCCCGGTATCTTCCTTAGTCGCCTTCTTCTCACAGCCATTGTCCATCGTATCTAAACCAACCTCTCTTCCTTTTGCAATGGCTTCCTCCTCCTCTGCCTCTTCTGTTATTTCTTTTGAATCTGAATCTTCCCGAGAGCCCACCCCAGAATATGATCCGATAGCTGCTTATGAGATCCTTGCCCCCCTGCATTGGGATGCAGAGGAGTGGGACTTCCAATCTCAGTCAGAGGATGATGAATCCCTAACTGATGATGAGGATCTCACACTCCTTTTCGAAGCCGAGCTGGAGGAGGACGACGAAAACGATGCCTCTTGGGGAGAAGATCTCTCCTCCTCGGAGGAAAGAGCTGATTCCTTTTCCATCGAAGAAGATTCAGTAGCAGGTGACTTCCTCTTTGGCAGGTCATCGGACGAAGCCTCTGACAACACCGCAGAAGCCGAAGATGATGGCGGCTTCACCAGCAACAGTAGCGGGAGCGACGATAGCAGCAACAGCAGCAGCGATGATAGTGGTGCTAGCATTGCCCCGCCGACCAAGCGTCGAAAGACTTCTGGCGTATACTGGTGGTAGGCTGTAGCACCACCATTAGATTGGCTCTAGGAGCAATTGGCTCCTCTTTTGTACTCGCTTCCTTGTTGTAAATAAAATCTTCTTTTCGCATCAGTAAGTTTTTGTGCACAACGACCTGCTCAAGAGCTGATGGCAACGCATCGGTCTTAGAATATACTGATCCGGATCCGAAATAACTTTCCAATCCGTTTTACCTTCCACCGGAACTCAAATCCTTCTCCAAGATAGATCTCTGAAGATTCTGGAAATCTAGGTTAACGTCCAAAACCCCTTTGCTCGTAAACCCTAGCCGCGGAATCCTTCTTCGGGCTTCAAAACACACACTCGATCTTGCACCGCCAACTCTAGATCTATTCTCCAAGTTCTCGATTCATCAAGGTTCCCGATGGCGGAATCTTCGAATACTGCCGCTACTATCTTTGGTCTGAAGATAAAACTTCGACCCCTATTACTTTAATGCAGTAGTCATGAAATTTATTGCGCTGTTAATTGACTCCTTCTTCATCTATTTTGTCTTTCTTGGGGTTTTTTCAGGCTTCCGATATCTTCTTACCGCATCCTTCTTCCCCCAATTCTTTCTGACTCGGGCCTCGTTCTTACGAGAAGCCCATAGATCTAATTTCTTCTGAGGCTAATCGAATCCCCTTCATGAGCCAGGAAATAGATCTAGAATCTTGGTCAGATAGCCTTCGCGCTTGGCCAAATCCTCCAGAGGGTTGGATAATTTGGTATAGTAGAATGGCGGACGCCTATCAGCCTTTATGGGAATCCATCGGGATAGCCGATGCTCTGTCTCTATCCCTTTCTCCTCTTGAAAAGGATGAGAACCTTCTGAAGACCATTGGCTACTTCTGGTCCGATGCCTTGAACTGTTTCCTCTTTGGGCATGGTCCGATGACCACGACCCTCCTGGATGTTATGATGATCACTAGCTTAGACATCTCATCGACTTGTCCCTCTGCTTATAGGCTTTCTATAGTCCCCTTCAAACTATCCTCTAAAGCAGAGTGCACTAACTAGAGCACATACCTAAGCCAACATCAGAAAACAAAGGGTCCTGTGATAGAAAAAGAACACACAGCCTTTCTAAATTTATGGCTAGAACACTTCCTCTTCTGTGGACCTTCACTTGCTCCCACCAAAAATTACCTTCCTCTAGCTTATGAGCTGGCCAAGTGTTAGACTATTGGCCTTGGTAAACTATTTCTTAGGGAAATTTACAGATACCTTCATCTGATGTCCTTGAGCCTTCTTTCACAGAAAAAACTCAGGACTGGTGGTCCCTGATGGTTCATTCAGTTATGGGCTCACCTTTACTTTCAAAGCTCCATCCCAAATTTCCCTTCTCTAGTTAGCAACTCTTTTCCTGATCTGAGTGGGAGACAGATTAGAAGCACTAGCTTCGGGCAGGCCTTACACAGTCTTCCTGGTGGGAAACTGAATCCCCCAGATGCCTCCCGTTGGTTTAGGATTTTTTACAAAGGCCTAGATAACCCAAACTTCCTCCCATATGTCAATTCTGAACTTTTTGAGAACCCAGCCATGTTCTAGCTAGCCGATTTTGCCTATGATGCCGATACCAGGCGCCTGTACTCCATCATGGTTCGGCCCTGCCTTCTTCCAGTTGGTATGAGTACTTCTAATCGGATCATCAAGCCAGGATATGAGTTTTACCAGCCGGTCGTAGCAGCCCAGCAGTTTGGTCTTGGGCAAGTGCCTCCACATTTCCTTCTTCATTTCCTAACATTAAATAGAGCGGATCTCCCTGATGCTGTCACCACCTAGAGGTGCTACAGTCTGTTTTCAGACCTCTCCATCTCGGTCCCTGTCGATCTTGTCTTAACTTCTTCGACTGTTGACTTTGAGGGGTGGTGGTCAATGTGGAAAACTCATATTTTCCGAAGAGCTTTGGGGCCGATGCTGCAATAGATTCACTCTGAATATGAAATCCCTGACGGAGAGGTATTGCTTCTTATCCAATGTCCCTCTTTTCAACTTTACTGAACCCTTTCGGATTTCATTTTCTATTTCTGCAGCAGGAGGATGGCCCAGAGCCGACGAATGATGATGGATCGCCCTTCTGTTTCTTGCCAATTGCCCCTATGGTTCTTTTCGGCAAAAATGTGCCTCCTCCTTCGAAGAGCATCATGCAGATCCAGCCCAGTACCGCAAAGCTGACCCCCAAGCGGAAGCAATCTTCTGAGGCTGTTGCCCCCCGAGCTCGTGCCAAAACGAGAAAAATCCTTGTCAGAAAGATCCGGAAAGAAGTTGCGCCATCTTCCCCTGGCCCAGAAATTCCAGTCGTCAACCAGGTTTGGATCGCCTTCCCTCTTTCATGATTGGTCTTCCGTTCATGCCCATTTTCTTTAATCATGCTCTCTCCCCCTGCAGCCCATCATCGTGGACGTTTCCAGTGGAGAGGAACCCCCACGCCAGAAGGATTCAGCTTCAGAAGCTCCAGAGGATGTGGATGCGCCGGTTAGAGCTCTGATCACTCTTCGTGATCCTGACGCGACGGTCCTGGAGAGCCCCTCTACGCTGGTTGATATCCCAGTCACTTCGTCAGATTCACGAGAGCCGATCGTGGCCACGTCAATTACCAGTACCCCTCTGGAGGGACCATCTACTGTCTTGACCACTACCAATCTTTCTGCACGAGAGACACACCTACCAAAGCCGACTGTTGTCTCATCGTCTGTCGCCCCCTCTTCTAAAGAAGTGACTCCTCCGGTCTCTACTCCCATTGTTAACATTCCACCTTCAGAAAGGACACGCCTTCAGGAGCCGACTGCCTCTTCATCGGCTATTGCCGCTTCTCTCTCAAGACAGGTATGCTTCACCCCTTAGTTACTTTTGGTCTCTCTGCTGCACTACCTTACTTACTCGCCTTTCCTCCAGAGTCTGAATCTTTCAGAACTCCTTGCGTTTGATCCTGTATCAATCGGGTCGGCCATACTAGAAGCCGATGACCCTCAATTGGACTCGACCAGCACTGCCAGTCAGCTTCTCCACATAAAGAATCTTCTGTTGGGTCCGATTGACGCCTTGATCCAGGATTCCAGCGCGGTCAAACAGATCCTTGATGAGGTCATCTCCCAACTTCCTGTGAGTCTTCAGGTGAAGCTTTTGCCGGCCAGGCACCTCCCTTCTTTTCGGGCAAAGGTAGCAGAAGCTCGCCATAGGATTGAGACCCGGCGCTCTCAATCTCTCAATCGCTTTTGAGAACTATCATCGCCGAGAGGTGTCAGTCGGTCAACCAGAAGAAAGTTGCTCTCGACGCCAAGGCTGACACGTCTATCTCTGCCCGACGGCTTTATCTCTTGGAGAAGGAACTAGAGAATCTCAAGGCCAAGGTCCGGGCCACCAAACAGCGCATTCAAGAAGAAAAAGATCTTATCACAGGCTCCCAGCGGGAGGCGGAAGTCCTGACTGCTGAACTGAAGGTGGACCTGGCCGAACTGAGTGGCCTGAGCAAACAAGTGATGCCGGGAGCGGACGAAGAGGATGAAGCGGTAATTGCTGAAGTTGATCACGTCCGTCTTGATGCCATTGCTGCTATCGATGATTTCCTCCAGAAAACCTATTTAAGATAAACTTTGTATTCACATATCGTGACTTTAAAGTCGATGGTCACGCATCGGCTGTTTAGTGACCCATTGTGTTAATTGCTCCAACAAAACTTCTAAAGTCGATGGTCTTGCATCGGCTATTTTAATGAATTTTGAAATGCCTCTTTTTTAACGTATGGGCCGATCACACGTATCGGCCTCTTTTTCGTTCTTATTTTGCCTGAATGTCATCAGCTTCGTAGACCTGGGTCCCAGAGTTCTGTCAGTTCGCATCCTTGCGCACAACTCCAGTGTCGCCTTGTTTAAGCTCACTGGTCATATCGGCTTGTAGCCTGATGGATGACTCACTGGTCATATCGGCTTATAGCCTGATGGATGACATCGGCTTTTACTGCTCGTCGGCCCACATGCTTGGGAAGTATCTCTTAAGATGTTCACCGTTGACTGCCACTGGAAACTTGACGCCATCCAATTCTTCAAGCATGTATGCATTCCCAGGTAGGACCTGGTCAACCCTGTACGGCCCATGCCAATTTGGGGACCACTTGCAATATGCCGCGTCCTTAGTTCCCAACGGTAGTACTGCTTCCCAGACCAGGTCTCCTACTTGAAATTCCTTTGGTTTGACCCTCTTATTATACGCACGGGCTACTTTAGCCTTATTCTCCTTGATTTTCTCTAGTGACCAAAGCCTGAGTTCCGTGAGGTCCTCAACATTGTCACTCATCAGAGTAGCATATTCTTCAGCTGTTAAATCATTTTGGAACTCTACGCGCCTTGACCCGGCCGTAATTTCCCATGGTAACACAGCTTCCTGCCCCGTAGACCAAGTGATAAGGGGAAGTTTTCGTCGCCCCATGACAAGATATACGGTATGCCCACAATGCCTCTGACAAGACCTCGTGCCAGCGTCTAGGGTACTCATCAATCTTCCTCTTAATCAACTTGATAAGGCTCTGATTGGACGCTTCAACTTGTCCATTTGCCTGAGCATAATATGGATATGATCTGATCAGCTTGATACCCATATCGGCGGCAAACTTCTTGAATTCCTCTGAAATAAAAACCAAACCACCATCTGTCATAATGGTTTGAGGGATCCCAAATCTATGAATAATGTGTTCCTTGACAAACTGAATAACATCTCTAGATGCCACTGATTTCATCGGGACCGCTTCTACCCATTTGGTAAAGTAATCCATGATAGCCAAAGTGAACTGATGACCTTTGCTAGATGAAGGATTAATTTTGCCGATCATGTCCATACCCCAGCCTCTGAACGGCCATGGTTTAATAATAGGGTTCATCACGGATGCTGGTACCATCTCGATCTTCCCGAACCTCTGACGTGCTTGACACCCTTTATAATACTTAAAACAATCCTCAAGCATGGTGGGCCAATAGTACCCTGATCGCCTAATCAGCCATTTCATTTTGTGAGCCGATTGATGAGTCCCGCACGTTCCTTCATGGACTTCGTGTAAGAGCCGATTGGACTCAACCGGCCCCAGGCATTTAAGCAACAACCCCTCCAAGGTCCTATAGAACATGTTATCCCCTATCAGGACATACCTTATGGCTTTATATCGTATCCTCTTGGGTTCCCCCCGAGCCGAATCCATCAAGTAATTGAAGATATCGGCTCTCCAATCTCCCTGGTCCAGTAGGTGTACCTGGTGATTAGATCCATCGGTTTTGTACCCCGAAGCCAATTGTGCCAAATCATTGGCCTCTGTATTCCGAGTCCTAGGTATCCAATAAAAATTTATGTACCTGAACTGGGCTATTAGTTCCTGGCATTGCACCCACAATGGAAATAGTAGCTCGCTTTCACACCTGTATTCCTCCGTGAGTTGAGAAATTACCAATTTTGAATCCCCGAAGACTTCTACCGCTTTGGCTCCGGCCTCAAGAAGCAACTCCATACCTTTATGCACCGCTTCATACTCTGCAAGATTGTTGGTGCAAGTAGTAGGCAATCTGATTGAGAAAGAATATTTTGCCCCCCGAGGCGATACCAACAGGATACTGATGCCACATCCGTCTGCACAAACTGATCCATCGAAGTACATAGCCCAAGCTCGTACAGAAAGCATCGCTATGTTGGTATTGACCCTCTCGGCAATAAGATCCGCTAACGCTTGCCCTTTGACTGCCTTTGCGGGTTGATATTGGATATCAAACTCTAATAATGCAAACATCCATTCCCCAATCGGCCTTTCAACACAGGAGCCAATAGCATGTGCTTTATAACATCCGATTTGCAGATGATGATTACCTCGGCCGATAACAGAATGTGATGAAGCTTAGTGCACGTAAAAAATAAACAAAGGCATAGCTTCTCCATATCAGGATATCTTGTTTCTGCGTCCAGCATCCTTCTGCTGAGGTAGAATACCACCCTCTCTTTATTGTCTTATATTGTACTACCACTGATGCAATGGAGGCGTCACCAACTGACAAATATATGTAAAATGGCCTATCTTGTCGTGGTGGAACCAACACAGGCGGTCTCGATAAATATTCTTTAATCTCTTCAAATGCCCGTTGCTGTTCTGCCCCCTAGCAGAATTCTTCATTGGTCTTGATTTTCACTAACTCTATAAAAGGTTCAATCCGTCCAGAAAGATTGGAAATAAACCTCCTGACGAAGTTAATCTTGCCAATAAGTTGCTGGAGCTCCTTCTTGGTAGTGGGTGGCACCATGGTGCACACGGCTTCCTGACTCTTCAGGCCAATCTTGATTCCTCTTTCATGAACCAGAAAACCCAAAAACTGCCCAGCCGACACGCCAAAAGCGCATTTCTTTGGGTTCATCCTGAGCCCAAACCTTCTAGTTCGCTCCAGCACCTGTCGTAAATGTAACATTCATGTAATTAGAAATCTAAACACTAGGTATTAGTGCGTTGTATGTATGTAATGAGTTGTACAGAGGACTAGGGGTGTAATTGTAAATTATAAATTTTTATAAGTTCCTATGTGCAATTGTGTGAAAATGTTCTTAAATGTCAAATTCAAATGACTATAGAGAAGAAAAGTACAAATATTAAGTTAAAATCTAAAAGAAATAGACTTTTATTGGAAACTAAGGACTTAGGTGTAATTAACACAAAGGTATAAGGGTTTACATGTGAAATGGTTGAGAGATAAAAGTAAAACTCAGTTTTACTTAAGGGCTAAAATGTAAAAAGGACTAGTAATGATTACTGCAGGCAATCTTGCAAAAAGACCCTAAACATTACAGCATTTTGTTTGAATTATAACAAAAAGTGTATAAATTGAGTTGTGTTCAAAAGTTTAAAATAAAACTGTATCCTTTGAGATTTTGAACTTGAACTCTAAAGCATTCTTGTAGTATTTGAAATTCTCTACAACTTTGCTTTAGACATTTTTCTCATTAGGATTTTGTAGCAGTGGGAAATTTTAGTTTACAGAGGGATCCCTGAACTTTTTGGGAAATTGCAAACGGGTCCTTCTGACCCCTGTCTGCCTTCTTCCTCCTCTGTCACGCGTGCTTCCCCTCTGCTTCCGTTCTGCCACCACCGCCCATCGCCGGCGCCGCGCCCCAAATTCCACCTCCAGCCACTGTGCAAGCCACGCGTCGCCTGAGGATCTTCCACCGCTCTACCTCCTCTCCGCTGTCTTCTTCCCCGTGTGCCACCTCGCTTTCTTTCTTGTTTCGGACTGCCAGCGTTACTGGTCGCCGGCCACCTCCTGCTCAACCACCGCCGGGCCTTAGTAGCCACCCCAAGCCGCAATGCTACCTCCCTACTCACTCCTCCCATTCTTGGTGATCCAATTCAAGTAGCCCGAGCCTCAATTGCGTGTACACCGATGGCCGCCGCCCACCTCCATTGCCGCCGCCCTCTGCTCCACGTCGAGCTCCCCCTTCCGACCTTCCTCTCCTTGAGTTGAGTCTCGGAATCGGATCCCCTCCTCGCCCTAGAGCTCCTAGACCACGCGCCATCCCCATTCCCCAACCGAGCTCGCCGGAATTCGAGCCGCCACTCGCCGGAGCTACTGCTCCCGTGGGCAGCTCGCCACCGGTCCTCTCCAATCTCCCCGAGACCCTCTACAGGTAGCCTTTGACTCACTGATGCTTCCTCTCCCCTTGCCCCTCGCCGCCGACCCCGGGGATCGCCGGAATTTGGCCGGAACCGAGCCCTCCCCGCCGGCCATGGCAGCTAGGACTGGATTGCAAAGATTTAAGTTTGTCTAGGGGTTTAAACGCAAAAGTTCAGTCCCTCCCTCTCTCTCTCAAATCAGTGAAGTTTGAAAAGGTGTAGAAATTCATAGAAAAATCAGAAAAATACCAAACTTGTTGGGTTAGAATCCTTTTGATAAGTTCTACAACTTTTATTTCACAGTCAAGTTATGAAAATGCATAGTTTGTTCTGTATTTTAAATACAAATAAACGGATGTTTTAATTGGATCTTATGATCTATAAGCTTGCTGCTGTTAGTTTTTAGAGCAAGTATTACATGAAGTGTAAGTAGCCTTGTATAAAGTTTTGAAGCATAAATCAGCCTTCTAGCTAGGGTATTTTGTTACATTTCTTATATGTTCATGAAAGCTTCACAAATTAATTTCAAAAGCACCTGTGCATATTTAGGGATGAAATTTTTACCATAACTTAATCTTTATAAGCTTGATCCATCATAAAAATTTGAGGATCAGAAACCTAATATAACTGGAGTTATAAATTTCAAGCTTAAATTCAAAGGTAACTCATTAATAATAATTATTATGCATGAAAAATTATGAAACTTTTCTGGAATGTTAGTCTTGAGTAGTTTATGGTGTCCTTAAGTTTTGAACCTTAGTTTTAGTATAAAACTCCAGATATAGTTTCATCTTGAAATTTCAATCTTAATCTTGTTTAATTTTGTGGCTTAGTTCCTTTTGGAATAAAATTCCAATAAAACTACAGTAATTAGATCTAATACCAATCTATGTTCAATAAAGTTTGTAGCTTCTGTTTTGAAATATCTTGTTCTGTAAAATTGATCAAAGTTAAATATGTTATTTAATTATGTGAATTGTTCTAATTATCTATTGTATAAAATATTTAGAGTAATCTTATTTCAATTAAACCCACTTAGGATAAGTTTCATAAATATTAATTTATTTTTCCTAATATAAGATTGTTTAATTAATTCAAAGTTAGCCATAACTAAGTAACAACTTAAGGTTAATCACAATGTTTAGTTAACAAAATAAATGGAGATTGCTAAGTGTATTAGTGTTATTTATAGTAATTAGATACGCTACTTGTTGTAGTTAATGGTATGTTTAGGAACCACCCAACCTGTTGCCCTATGCCACTAGTTAGATAATTAGTGTAATCAACCCCGTTGTCTAATGGGTTTAGATAAAATAATTAATACTCGATAAATGACTGCCCAGTGCAGGATAATCAGGTTATTTGTTGTAATGTAATATTCTGTTAATTGGATTGCAACTTTATCGTGAATTGAAGTGAAAGTGTATGCATCCATTAAACTTCATCTTGCATATCATGTAGACTCGACCACTCTCGCTGACGGGGATTATCAGCTGATTCTGGAACAAGAAGGAGGTTATTCTGAAGACCCCGGGAATCTCATCGCGGATTTCTCTGAAGCCCCGAAACAAGGTTCGGAAGAAAATAATTTGACTAACCCCAACCCCACCAGCGAAGGCAAGCCCCGGACATAACCCTACTTTATTACACTGCAACCTATACTATTTATATGGATATCTTTATGCATTAAGTTCTTAGGAGTTGTTTGGAAACCTTAGTTGCATTATTCCAGGAACCAATGTATTGAATACTAGAGCTCGAGTCCGAATAGCTGCTCTGCTTATAGGACCGGTAGAAGTCGAGTGATTTCCTGTCACTCGCACGATATAGGAATTGTGATGTTTACATTCCTGTTATCATTATAAGGATGACGGACGGGAGTTTTATAAGGTATCATGGTCAAGATGATACCACCGTCTGTTTTGATGAATTTGGTAAGGTCGCAGTGTGTGGTAGCGGTGGTTAAGTGTTTGAAAGTACTAGCCACATGCCGTGAAATATGGTAAGCGGTAAGCCTAGTAACTGATCGGCCCGAGGAGTGGACATACCCCCCACCACATGTATTTGCTTCTTTTGGTTACTTAGTTCGACGTGTAGGCATACGTGTTGCTGGGCAACCAGGAGTACGGGTTTTGTAGTCGCGCTACAGACGTACGTCCTGCACTTTGGAAGTGCGTATGATCTGCAGTCGCTTGTGGTGGCCCTAATCCACGAGTCGGAATGAAAGGCAAACGGTTGCTTCGGAACGACCCTTTGGTGTTCCAAGCGTGTGTGTTAGGTTTACCCTTGCAAGGTTTTGAATCTCGATTCAGGAATCGTCCGCCTCTCACGATGAATGAGACTGCTTACCCCCTTTACCACATAGAGTAATAAGAGCAACTTTGTGATTATCAAAGATGATGTTTGATTAAAGATTCTACCATGTTTGAATAGTTATAGATGCTTACCTAGAATGGTTAATCCACTAGAACCTGAAAACTAAAAGTTGAAAGTAAGGATCTACTCTTTGTTGCTTTTCAGCTGAAAACTCTACCTAAAGCTAAAAGCCTTCATGAGTCTAGTTATGGGCTAAGGTATACCCAATTCCGGATAAGTCTTGCTGAGTATTAGTATACTCAGCCTTGCTTTTGTTGATTTTTCTCAGGTAATCTCACCGATGAGCCCGCTTTCATTACACCGTGGCCCTACCCTTTGCCTGATGGTTGGTCGGTGGAGTGGGATCCGTCCCCGACCAACACCGATTCCGCTGAGTGATATCGTGCCAAGGCTAGCATGATATCTGTAATAACGACGTATACTATGTTTACGCTTTTAAACACCGCTGTTTCGAATAAAACTTAAACTTGTTTTGTAATAATCTCCCTTCACTGGGAACTGAGAATGCTTTGTAAATTTTTGTAATATATCTGCCTGTGGTGTAAAATGTATTGGCATTATATCTCTGGACTCACGTTCGTGTGAGGTACCTTGTTGGATCCTGCGTTCGGTGGTTTATCGGGACGTTACCCGACAGGCCAATAGAGTTATACCGTTTGAAGCACGAGGTAGCCCTCTAGAGAGGACTCGCGTACTTGAGCCGGTGTAATTCAGGTTGGTTCTGCCACAGCTGGTATCAGAGCTAACAAGTGTACACTGGAGATATGAAATGCCTTAAAAATACTTTCGGTATAAAATTTGACCGACAAAATATTTTGTAAAAGGTACGTTGGATTAGTTAAGGTTTATGTATAGTACGTAAAGCCCTAGGGTAATGTTATAAGGGAATTAGAGGTGGCTGTAACATATATATATATATATATATAACTCTGACTTCCAGCATTACTTTTCTGTTGAAACTTAAATTTATGCACAACCCCAACCTTACTTTCTGTAACGACATCTTCGATCGTGAGGTAAGAAGGTAAGGATCCTCAGCCAACTGAGGGAGCTTGGCCTTCCTGTCGGTGATGCGAACCGAACGCTGTTTCTCAAGCAGTGGCTTACTTGAGATGCTGCCAATGTACCAACTTTGGTTGACTACATTGGGAGTAGATGGTTCGGCGCAGGCTATGGCGATCGCTGTTCATACCCCCGCATTTTGCGGTACCCCCGTGAATACGTTGTTTCGGCGACGTATGTTAACGTTGTCTGTACGGCGGTAATTGTACAGATGTTGTTTCTATAGTGAGCAGTAATGAATGGGAACGCTTTCATGACATGCTGGCATGAAAGGTTCATTGGATATATATATATGCATTGTGGTTTTTTGCAGGTATACTAACCACGATTACGAAACTAGGACGGATAGGGCTTATCGACTAGTTATTAAGGAGAGACGTATGTATTATGCCACCGAAACTAACCACGTAAGACCAAGATTACTTGGCAGTTATTTTTGGTTTTGAGATCGAGTAGTGCGTGCATGCATAACACACTAATCAACAAAACGAATGCTTAAATTCGATGCTATCTAAGAAATAAGTAACATGTTGGTATTTCTTAATTGGGGTAGATAGCAATCTTTAGCTCTTAAGTATCCATCTGATTTCCAGCCTTTGCTGTTATCAAAATCATCTATCTTAAACCATTTACCTTGTGAGCTTTCTGCAGGGTAAATATATCTTACCATTTGCATTGTTGTCGCAGATGGCTGCTCCTTCCAATGCCTTTTGGGATCAGGAGGGGCATTTTCACACCAATGGTTTACATTGGGAAGGGTTTCCTCGTCTCTTGTGGGAATCCTTAAGTTTGTTTCATTATACAGAGCCTCCTCAATACGATGGGGTAGAATATCGTGAAGAAGGAGTTCCTCGATGCCGGGTTAAGATGATAATTCCTCAACACCCTTTCCGCTCCTCTTGGCATTCCATAGAAGTGGAAGTGGTTGGATATCGTCTGGTTGATACCCTTGAAACTGCTGCCTTGGAGGCTATCAAAGTTTTCTGCACCCAGCATCCGATGGAAGCTGCTGCATATTCTATTGGGTTATTTCCTACCATAGAACCTGATAATTCGGAATGGAATTTTCGGACAGAGCATCTTGGTCATATGCTAGGAGATCTGGCTGAAGAAACCGTCCGTATCATTACCAGGTTTATGGATGTGCAACATCATTATCAGATGCTACTACGTCATGGTGTGAGTCAGTTAACTGGAGTGGCTCAAAGTCACTATCGGAATGCTGACCATCAAGTAACCCAAATAGAAGAATTACAAGCTTTGGTGACTCAGAAGGATGAAATTATTGCAGCAAGAGATGAGACAATCCTCCATCGTGAGGATCAGATCAATGAGAGTGATCATATTATCACTCTGCGTGACACTGTTATTGAGTTCCTACAGGCACAAATTCATGATCTGATACTTGCGGCTGATGATGCTCAGGCTCACATTGAGGAATTGCAGCAGCAACCGATACTTCACGCTATACCCATAATGCCTGAAGAAGAAGAAGAAGATCCAGAAGAGATTGAGGGTGTTTCAGAGATTGACTCTGAGCATGGGGACCCAGTTCTTAGTCCCTTTCACTCTCCCTCTGGCAGTCAGTCGTCAATAGGCAACTTCGATGATTTCTAGTGTTGAAAATCGCCGACTAGCTAGATGTAACCTATGGGAATGTAATAACTTAGGGAGTGTGTAACTTAGCTAGATCTCATGCCATTTGTTGTAACATAGATGGCCTGCGTAGAGATCTTTCAGATGTACGATGCGGAGAACAAACAGAACCAATATTGTAATATAAGTTTCCTGTTTTATCATCTTGTTCATTATCCTTATGATTCTGAAATGAGATGATTGAATGGAGTATGTGCTTTGTTTATATCTTCTGAAATTGGGAGTAAGGCTATATGGTTAATGATGGACATCTCCTTTGTTTCAAATGGTTGGAGCCACGCGCGGAACACCGGAAGGTTTTCGGGCAGATCAGGCTAGCGGTTCCCAACAACCGCCACCACCCCCTCCTAACCTTGCCGAAGTTATGGCTCGGCAAACTGAGTTGCTTAACTTGCTGGTTCAAGCGCAGTAAAACCAGCAACGTCAACAGTTCCGAGGAGGTCGGGATGATCACAATCCTCCCGTGGCTAGTTACCAGGATTTCATCAGTACACAGCCTCCTTTCTTCAGTAAAGCTGAAAAGCCCTTGGATGCCGATGCTTGGCTCCATATTATTGAATCAAAGTTCGCTCTATTGACAGTACCTTGTGTGGATTCCAGCAAAGCTTCCTTTGCCGCACAGCAACTCCGAGGTGCTGCTCGGATCTGGTGGGATAATTTCTACGCCATGCAACCTGCAGGGCATGTTATCACCTGGGATGAATTTTGGGCAGCCTTTAGAGCACATTATATTCCGGAGGGATTGCTGGAGCGAAAATTGAATGAATTCCTGGCTCTTACTCAAGGCACCAGTATAGTCCTACAATACGCACAGAATTTCAATCATCTATGCCAGTATGCAGGATATCATGCGGATAACGATGTCAAGAAACAAGATCATTTCCGTCGAGGCCTTAATACCAAGCTCAAGGAACGCCTGAATCTTGTGAAGGCGAATACTTTCAGCGAGCTGGTTAATATGGCTTTAACTCAAGAAGATTGCATAGTGGCACATCATGCTGAGAAGAAAAGGAAGACTCCTACTGGACCCTCGAGTGCTCAATCACCGAGGTATCGGGTTGTTCCCAATACACCATTCAGAGCACCGCAGCGGAATGCCCCAACGGGTAGATTGGTTTTCAGGCCGCCCCAACAGCAGGGAAGGTATAGACCTTCCGTTCCTCTGCAACAATCACAACCATCTGGCCCACGGCCAAATGTTCAACAAGTACCACAGAGAGGCAGCAACTATCGCTGTTTCAATTGCGGAAGCGCGGATCATTTCATCCGGGATTGTCCGCGGCCCAAGAAACCTAATCCAGGGCAAAGCTCTACTCAGGGTAACCAGAACAAGGGCAAGAAGCCAGTGATGCAAGTCCGGCAAGGATGGATTAACTTTACCACTCTGGCAGAACTTCCAGATGGGGCTCCCGTCATGTCGGGTACATTTTCTATTCACCACAAACCAGTTGTTACTTTATTTGATTCTGGAGCAACACATAGCTTTATTAGTAACAACTGTGGTATCCGGATAGGACTTGATCCTTGTTTCACTCAGGAGGCATATATGATCTCTACCCCTGGAGGAAAAATCACCTCCAACCAAATAAGTAGAAAGGTGCCAATTCAATTAGGTAGTAAAGAGATTAAAACTGATTTGGTTTTACTCAGTCTAGAAGGTATTGATGTTATACTTAGGACAGACTGGATGACTAAGCATCGAGTCCGGTTAGATATCTTTTCCCGAGTGGTTGAAATTGATTCACCATACTATGGGATTACCACCCTTTATCTGCCTCAACCAGATTGTCTACACCCTTGCACTTATGCTATCACAGATATTAAAGTCAAGGATATTCCCATAGTATGTGAATACCCCGATGTCTTTCCAAACGATTTGCCTGGAATGCCACCAGATAGAGACATCGAGTTTATCATTGAACTTCAACCAGGCACCGCTCCTATTTCAAAGAGGCCATATCGCATGCCTCCAAATGAATTAGCAGAACTGAAAATTCAGCTCCAAGATCTTCTTGATAAAGGTTATATACGCCCAAGTGCCTCACCTTGGGGTTGTTCTGCTCTCTTTGTTAAGAAGAAAGACGATAGCCTAAGGCTATGTGTTGACTACCGTCCACTCAATGCGGTTACTATCAAAAATAAGTATCCTCTTCCCCGCATTGACATCTTGTTCGATCAACTAGCTGGAGCGAAGGTCTTTTCTAAAATTGACTTACGCTCTGGATATCATCAGATTAAAATCAGGCCTAGTGACATTCCGAAAACGGCCTTCTCCACCAGATATAGACTTTATGAATATCTGGTTATGTCATTTGGACTTACTAATGCACCGGCGTATTTCATGTATCTCATGAATTCTGTATTCATGCCGGAACTTGATAAATTGTCGTGGTCTTCATTGATGACATTTTGATATACTCTAAAACCAAAGAAGACCATGCTAATCATTTACGCATCGTTCTTCAATGACTATGTGATCATCGCCTTTATGCCAAATTCTCGAAATGTGAATTTTGGCTGGATAGTGTGAAATTTTTAGGACATACTATTTCTAGTGAAGGCATATCGGTTGATCCAACCAAAGTCCAGGAGGTCATGGACTGGAAACCTCCAACGTCAGTCCATCAAATCCGAAGTTTTCTTGGATTGGCAGGATATTATCGCCGATTCATTCCAGACTTCTCCAAGATAGCCAAACCAATGACTGAGCTACTTAAGAAAGAAGTTAAGTTCCGCTGGGATGATAAGTGTGCGGAAGCATTTCACACCTTGCGAAAACTTCTGACGACTGCTCCAGTACTAGCTCAGCCAGATAACACTCAGCCTTTTGATGTCTATTGCGATGCCTCTGGAATTGGTCTTGGTTGTGTTCTTATGCAAAACAACCGGGTCATTGATTATGCATCCCGAGCACTTCGGAACCATGAACAGAACTATCCAACTCATGATCTTGAATTGGCAGCTGTTATTCATGCTCTCAAGATTTGGAGACATCATCTTATGGGCGCTAAGTGTAATATCTACACTGACCATAAGAGCCTCAAGTATATTTTCACTCAAGCTGACCTAAATATGAGGCAAAGGCGTTGGTTGGAACTGATCAAAGACTATGACCTTGAGGTACACTACCATCCAGGCAAAGCTAATGTGGTTGCGGATGCACTTAGCCGCAAAGCACATTGTCACTGTTATTCTGTAACAATTTTCAGTGACACTCTCTGCAATCAGATGAGAAAGCTTAATTTAGAGATTATTCCTCAAGGTAGTCTAAACTTGCTATCCATTGAGTCTACTCTGCGAGATAAAATCATCATGTCGCAACTACATGATGAGGGTATCAAAATCATCAAATCAAAGCTATCCCAGGGAGAAGCCAAATATAAGTGTTTTTACACTGATCATCAAGGAGTCCTATGGTTCAACAATCGCATTGTTGTACCTAAAGATCATCCACTTCGCAAGCAAATCCTTGATGAAGCACATTTGTCCAAATTCTCTATTCATCCTGGTAGCACCAAGATGTATCAAGATCTACGGCAACATTTTTGGTGGACCAGAATGAAAAGAGAAATTGCTAAATATGTGTCTGAGTGCGATACATGCCAGAGAGTCAAAGCCAGTCATCTCAAGGCTTCTGGTACACTCCAGCCATTACCCATCCTGTCATGGAAATGGGAAGACATTAGCATGGATTTTTTTGTTGGTCTTCCCAATACATCTCAAAAGCATGACTCCATATGGGTAATCATTGATAGACTTACAAAAACAGCTCATTTTCTTCCTGTGCATACCACTTACTCTGCTAAGAAGTATGCCGAAGTCTATCTGGACCAAATCGTTCGATTACATGGGGTTCCAAAAACCATCATCTCTGATCGAGGGCCCCAATTTATTGCACGATTTTGGGAGCAATTGCAATCAGCTCTAGGAACCAAATTGATTCGAAGCTTCGCGTATCATCCCCAGACTGATGGGCAGACTGAGCGAGTTAACCAAATCCTTGAAGACATGCTTCGAGCTTGTATTATTCACTATGGTACAAGTTGGGATAAGTGCCTTGCTCTAGCTGAATTTTCTTACAATAACAGTTATCAAGCTAGTCTTCAAATGGCTCCTTTTGAAGCGTTATATGGTCGCAGATGTCGAACTCCTTTGAGTTGGTCTGAGACCGGTGAACGCAAAATCTTCGGACCAGACCTAGTCGTTGAAGCCGAAGATAAGGTTAAGGTTATTCAATCTAATCTTAAAACCGCTCAGTCCAGACAGAAAAGCTACGCAGATAAGAGGCGAAAACCTCTACAATTCCAAATAGGAGATTTTGTCTATCTCCGAGTGTCTCCTACCAAAGGTGTCCAACGTTTCGACATAAAAGGGAAATTAGCACCTCGATATGTCGGACCCTTTGAAATTCTTAATGTTTTTGGCTCAGTGGCTTACAAACTTCGTCTTCCATCTCAATGGGCGGCTATTCACGATGTCTTCCATGTCTCTCAACTTAAGAAGTGTGTCAAAGTACCCACGGAAATCGTTGAGACATGTGCCATTGAGATTGAACCTGATTTATCATATATCGAACAACCCCTTCGAATCCTGGATACCAAGGAAAGACTCACCAGAAGAAGGGCAGTTAAGACGTACAAAATATTATGGGATCATCACACCGAGGAAGAAGCGACTTGGGAAACAGAGTCTTATCTTCAACGGAATTTCCCAAACTTCTTTCAAGCCAATCCCCAAATCTAATCATTCGCTTCTGCTCAGCTTCGGAATCTCGGGACGAGATTCTTTTTAAGGGGGGAAGGCTGTAACATTCATGTAATTAGAAATCTAAACACTAGGAATTAGTGTGTTGTATGTATGTAATGAGTTGTACAGAGGACTAGGGGTGTAATTGTAAATTATAAATTTTTATAAGTTCCTATGTGCAATTGTGTGAAAATGTTCTTAAATGTCAAATTCAAATGACTATAGAGAAGAAAAGTACAAATATTAAGTTAAAATCTAAAAGAAATAGACTTTTATTGGAAACTAAGGACTTAGGTGTAATTAACACAAAGGTATAAGGGTTTACATGTGAAATGGTTGAGAGATAAAAGTAAAACTTAGTTTTACTTAAGGGCTAAAATGTAAAAAGGACTAGTAATGATTACTGCAGGCAATCTTGCAAAAAGACCCTAAACATTACAGCATTTTGTTTGAATTATAACAAAAAGTGTATAAATTGAGTTGTGTTCAAAAGTTTAAAATAAAACTGTATCCTTTGAGATTTTGAACTTGAACTCTAAAGCATTCTTGTAGTATTTGAAATTCTCTACAACTTTGCTTTAGACATTTTTCTCGTTAGGATTTTGTAGCAGTGGGAAATTTTAGTTTACAGAGGGGTCCCTGAACTTTTTAGGAAATTGCAAACG
Organism: Panicum hallii; assembly: GCF_002211085.1. Lineage (NCBI taxonomy): Eukaryota > Viridiplantae > Streptophyta > Magnoliopsida > Poales > Poaceae > Panicum > Panicum hallii. Next base: position 30,782,347 of record NC_038049.1, on the reverse strand, counting down.
GGTCCTTCTGACCCCTGTCTGCCTTCTTCCTCCTCTGTCACGCGTGCTTCCCCTCTGCTTCCGTTCTGCCACCACCGCCCATCGCCGGCGCCGCGCCCCAAATTCCACCTCCAGCCACTGTGCAAGCCACGCGTCGCCTGAGGATCTTCCACCGCTCTACCTCCTCTCCGCTGTCTTCTTCCCCGTGTGCCACCTCGCTTTCTTTCTTGTTTCAGACTGCCAGCGTTACTGGTCGCCGGCCACCTCCTGCTCAACCACCGCCGGGCCTTAGTAGCCACCCCAAGCCGCAATGCTACCTCCCTACTCACTCCTCCCATTCCTGGTGATCCAATTCAAGTAGCCCGAGCCTCAATTGCGTGTACACCGACGGCCGCCGCCCACCTCCATTGCCGCCGCCCTCTGCTCCACGTCGAGCTCCCCCTTCCGACCTTCCTCTCCTTGAGTTGAGTCTCGGAATCGGATCCCCTCCTCGCCCTAGAGCTCCTAGACCACGCGCCATCCCCATTCCCCAACCGAGCTCGCCGGAATTCGAGCCGCCACTCGCCGGAGCTACTGCTCCCGTGGGCAGCTCGCCACCGGTCCTCTCCAATCTCCCCGAGACCCTCTACAGGTAGCCTTTGACTCACTGATGCTTCCTCTCCCCTTGCCCCTCGCCGCCGACCCCGGGGATCGCCGGAATTTGGCCGGAACCGAGCCCTCCCCGCCAGCCATAGCAGCTAGGACTGGATTGCAAAGATTTAAGTTTATCTAGGAGTTTAAACGCAAAAGTTCAGTCCCTCCCTCTCTCTCTCAAATCAGTGAAGTTTGAAAAGGTGTAGAAATTCATAGAAAAATCAGAAAAATACCAAACTTGTTGGGTTAGAATCCTTTTGATGAGTTCTACAACTTTTATTTCACAGCCAAGTTATGAAAATGCATAGTTTGTTCTGTATTTTAAATACAAATAAAGGGATGTTTTAATTGGATCTTATGATCTATAAGCTTGCTGCTGTTAGTTTTTAGAGCAAGTATTACATGAAGTGTAAGTAGCCTTGTATAAAGTTTTGAAGCATAAATAAGCCTTCTAGCTAGGGTATTTTGTTACTTTTCTTATATGTTCATGAAAGCTTCACAAATTAATTTCAAAAGCACCTGTGCATATTTAGGGATGAAATTTTTACCATAACTTAATCTTTATAAGTATGATCCATCATAAAAATTTGAGGATAACTGGAGTTATAAATTTCAAGCTTAAATTCAAAGGTAACTCATTAATAATAATTATTATGCATGAAAAATTATGAAATTTTTCTGGAATGTTAGTCTTGAGTAGTTTATGGTGTCCTTAAGTTTGGACCTTAGTTTTAGTATAAAACTCCAGATATAGTTTCATCTTGAAATTTCAATCTTAATCTTGTTTAATTTTGTGGCTTAGTTCCTTTTGGAATAAAATTCCAATAAAACTACAGTAATTAGATCTAATACCAATCTATGTTCAATAAAGTTTGTAGCTTCTGTTTTGAAATATCTTGTTCTGTAAAATTGATCCAAGTTAAACATGTTATTTAATTATGTGAATTGTTCTAATTATCTATTGTATAAAATATTTAGAGTAATCTTATTTCAATTAAACCCACTTAGGATAAGTTTCATAAATATTAATTTATTTTTCCTAATATAAGATTGTTTAATTAATTCAAAGTTAGCCATAACTAAGTAACAACTTAAGGTTAATCACAATGTTTAGTTAACAAAATAAATGGAGATTGCTAAGTGTATTAGTGTTATTTATAGTAATTAGATACGCTACTTGTTGTAGTTAATGGTATGTTTAGGAACCACCCAACCTGTTGCCCTATGCCACTAGTTAGATAATTAGTGTAATCAACCCCGTTGTCTAATGGGTTTAGATAAAATAATTAATACTCGATAAATGACTGCCCAGTGCAGGATAATCAGGTTATTTGTTGTAATGTAATATTCTGTTAATTGGATTGCAACTTTATCGTGAATTGAAGTGAAAGTGTATGCATCCATTAAACTTTATCTTGCATATCATGTAGACTCGACCACTCTCGCTGACGGGGATTATCAGCTGATTCTGGAACAAGAAGGAGGTTATTCTGAAGACCCCGGGAATCTCGTCGCGGATTTCTCTGAAGCCCCGAACCAAGGTTCGGAAGAAAATAATTTGACTAACCCCAACCCCACCAGCGAAGGCAAGCCCCGGACATAACCCTACTTTATTACACTGCAACCTATACTATTTATATGGATATCTTTATGCATTAAGTTCTTAGGAGTTGTTTGGAAACCTTAGTTGCATTATTCCAGGAACCAATGTATTGAACACTAGAACTCGAGTCCGAATAGCTGCTCTGCTTATAGGACCGATAGAAGTCGAGTGATTTCCTGTCACTCGCGCGATATAGGAATTGTGATGTTTACATTCCTGTTATCATTATAAGGATGACGGACGGGAGTTTTATAAGGTATAATGGTCAAGATGATACCACCGTCTGTTTTGATGAATTTGGTAAGGTCGCAGTGTGTGGTAGCGGTGGTTAAGTGTTTGAAAGTACTAGCCACATGCCGTGAAATATGGTAAGCGGTAAGCCTAGTAACTGATCGGCCCGAGGAGTGGACATACCCCCCACCACATGTATTTGCTTCTTTTGGTTACTTAGTTCGACGTGTAGGCATACGTGTTGCTAGGCAACCAGGAGTACGGGTTTTGTAGTCGCGCTACAGACGTACGTCCTGCACTTTGGAAGTGCGTATGACCTGCAGTCGCTTGTGGTGGCCCTGATCCACGAGTCGGAATGAAAGACAAACGGTTGCTTTGGAATGACCCTTTGGTGTTCCAAGCGTGTGTGTTAGGTTTACCCTTGCAAGGTTTTGAATCTCGATTCAGGAATCGTCTGCCTCTCACGATGAATGAGACTGCTTACCCCCTTTACCACATAGAGTAATAAGAGCAACTTTGTGATTATCAAAGATGATGTTTGATTAAAGATTCTACCATGTTTGAATAGTTATAGATGCTTACCTAGAATGGTTAATCCACTAGAACCTGAAAACTAAAAGTTGAAAGTAAGGATCTACTCTTTGTTGCTTTTCAGCTGAAAACTCTACCTAAAGCTAAAAGCCTTCATGAGTCTAGTTATGGGCTAAGGTATACCCAATTCCGGGTAAGTCTTGCTGAGTATTAGTATACTCAGCCTTGCTTTTGTTGATTTTTCTTAGGTAATCTCACCGATGAGCCCGCTTTCATTACACCGTGGCCCTACCCTTTGCCTGATGGTTGGTCGGTGGAGTGGGATCCGTCCCCGACCAACACCGATTCCGCTGAGTGATATCGTGCCAAGGCTAGCATGATATCTGTAATAACGACGTATACTATGTTTACGCTTTTAAACTCCGCTGTTTCGAATAAAACTTAAACTTGTTTTGTAATAATCTCCCTTCACTAGGAACTGAGAATGCTTTGTAAATTTTTGTAATATATCTGCCTGTGGTGTAAAATGTATTGGCATTATATCTCTGGACTCACCTTCGTGTGAGGTACCTTGTTGGATCCTGCGTTCGGTGGTTTATCGGGACGTTACCCGACAGGCCAATAGAGTTATACCATTTGAAGCACGAGGTAGCCCTCTAGAGAGTACTCGCGTAATTGAGCCGGTGTAATTCAGGTTGGTTCTGCCACAGTAAATCACCCAGATGTCCTTCGACTGATGCTGACTTTACTATAACATCGTCAATGTAAATTTCCACCAAATTGCCGATCAGATCATGGAAAATGTGATTCATGGCACGCTGATATGTAGAGCCAGCATTTTTCAGACCGAAGGTCATAACCACGTACTCGAACAAGCCTACCGCTCCAGGCACTCTGAATGCAGTTTTGTGTATATCTTCAGGGGCCATGAAAATTTGATTGTAACCAGCATTACCATCCATGAAACTCAAAATTTTATGACCGGCGGCCGCATTGATCAACATCTCTGCAACAGGCATTGGGTATTCATCCTTCGGAGTGGCCCTATTGAGATCTCTGAAATCTACGCAAACCCGCCATCGGCCATCCTTCTTCTGTACGGGTACAACACTTGAGATCCATTCGGCATACCTGCAAGTCCTGATAAATCCAGCTTCTAACATCTTCTCCACTTCTTTTTTCATTTCAACCAGGACATCGGCTTTCATCTGACGAGCTCGCTGTTGGAACGGTCGAAATCCACTTTTGAGAGGGAGCCGATGTTCAACTATGCTCCTATCCATCCCAGGCATCTTTGTATAATCCCAGGCGAAGCAATCGGCATATTCCTTTAACAAAGTTATCATCGGCTCTCGCAGGGATGAATGCAACTTCTTACTGACGAACGTTGGTCGTGGCTTATCCCCAGGACCAATATCTACTTCTTCAAGTTTGTTAGCCGACGTGAAACCATATCCTAGTTTTCCATCCTCCGTTAGATCGATGCTGTAAATGGTAAAAGAAGATGGTAAAAAGAACTTTGGTCGATCGTCGAGATCGGCCGCTCCATGTATCCCATTATCTCTCAAGTTTTTACAAAAAGAATAGGGCCGGCTGTTAGCGTAGGCCATTCCATAATGACTATGACTATGTAAAACACTTGACATCAAAAATCTATATTTCATTTTTTGGGGCCGATTGCAGGAATCGGCCTTCATAGGTACGCTTTGATGACTTGTTTCATGTGACTCTTCTATTATGAAAGGCCGGTGGATAAGACCAGCCTCACCCCATTTTTTGTAACCTCGATGCGATCACACCCTTCTAAACTCATCCCTGAAATCGGCTCTTGATCTATTTAGCTTCCTCCAGGCTGTGCAGCCGCTGAACCCTGCACTTCTGAGAATGATTGAGTCCATCAGGGCACCATTGTGGATGATGATACCTATCCTCCTCTTCATCAAAGTTCTCTCCCTTCGGTGATCGAACCCATTCTTGTCGGGTTGGAACAGGCCCTAACCGTCGGAAAACCGAGACTTCCTTTGCGTCTGGCTTCACAGGTCCGCACTCTGGGCAATCTCTAGTAGTAGGCAGCCGACTCATACCGGAATCCCAACAATACCTGAAGAACGGGCAGTGCCAATGATCACGAGCGTCTTCATGCTTCCTCAAGCGCTTCCCAGTGCGACGCTCATATTCTTCTTCCTCAGATTCCTGTTGAAGACGCTGCTGATACTGGTATTCATACTTTCTGAGACGATTAGAAGAAGTTGGCCGTTGATTCCTCACATACCTTACTTGTTCTTCTGTGACATACCCTTTTCCTTCTTTTTGCGGCCGATCGCTGGGATCAGCCTCTTTGTTCATGACTTGGTGGCATGATGTTACCCCCGCCATGTTGATGCCAAGCGCAAAATCCAGCTGTCGCCTTGCAGACCGGTCGTAACCTTCCACCATGTTTACACCAGGGAAAGGCTGAGTGTCGACCTTCATGGCAGTCTGGCCTAAGATCAATCGGCCTTGCTCAATAGTCGATTGGATTTGCCGATGGAGCTCCTTGCAGTCACTTGTACTGTGGGTAAAGGAGTCGTGCCACTTACAATATGATCTTCGTTTCAACTCCTGCACCGTGGGAGGCTTGTATCCTTCTGGAAACTTCAACTATTTTTCTTTTAAAAATAGGTCGAAAATTTGTTTGACTTTATCTACGTCAAAGTCAAACCCCTTTGCAGGCCCAGTTTGCTTCACCCACTTACAGGGCGCGCCGCGAGTCCACTCTGCAACTGACACTTCTTGTTCTTCCCCGGAGTCTTCGGCCTCCTCTACATCAACCACCGGCACTTGACGCTTGAATTTTTCTTGATATAGCTCAGGATGACGCTGCTCATGCGTCATCAGCTTCTGGCCCAGATGCGCCAAAGAGGTGAACTCCAATTGAAAAGCCAGGTCTTTGATCGGCTTCAATAATCCCAATGATGCCAATCCGACTGCTTCTTTCTCTGAAATCCGTGTTGAGTAGCATCTTTTCTTCACCTCCCTGAAATGTCAGACGAATTCCTCCATGGTCTCTCCACGCTTCTGTCGTACCTGCGCCAAATCAGCAATTCCTGCTTCTGGAGCTTCTGAATGATACTGAATATGGAATTGTTCTTCCAGCTGCTTCCAGGTATGGATAGAGTCAGGACCTAATGATGTATACCATCCAAAGGCTAGTCCTGTGAGCGATTGTGAGAAAAATCTTACTCGCAACGGATCCGATACAGAGATCATCCCCAACTGTGCCAGGTATCGGCTCACGTGTTCAATAGAACTGTAACCTTCTGCCTCACTGAATTTGGTAAACTCCAGAAGCCGATACTTGGGCAGCAGTGGGATTAGATCGTAATCACTTGGATACGGCTTGGTATAGCCGATCGCTCTCCTCTTTGGTAATATGCCAAACTGATCCCTCAGAATGGCGCTGATTTGCTCCGCTGTTTGAAATCCAGGGGCCAAGTGCGCACTGTCGTGGCTCGGCCTGGTAGCATAAGTTGCTAGCCATGCTTGTTTATCTGCATCCGGTCCGGGAACCCCTCCAACTGCTCTCTGTACCGGATTATTGCTGTCCGGTATATAAGCACACATATTGCCATGTGGGATCTCTCTAGGTGGCTCGCTGAAGAATTGGTGATCCATAGGCTTACCACCCACTTTATAAACCACATAAGCCGGAGAACCATGTGACTCCGCAGCCGTGAGCGCATAAGGCAATGGTGGCCTAGTTTGGAACGGCAATTCCCCTTTATAACTCCCCAAGGTAGGCCCAGTTGGAGAGTGCTGATGCTTCATAATTTCCTGTACCACACGCAAAGCCACACGCTCGAAAGCGTTGACCAAGCTCTCAGAATGTCGGTGCAACGAGTGAGCAACCGCATAATTTACTTCCTGCCGCAGAGCTCTGGTACAGTCTTCAGATGGGACAGACAGATCTACTCCATCAAGAGCACCTTCGGGTGAAAACCCTTTCCACCTGACACCATGGTTGCGAGTCCTTTCAAAAGAGCCGATGAGATTGGCGTCGAATTGAGTCTTGATTTCATCATATCTCTGCTTGTGCTCAGCAGAGAGCTCCTCGTAGGTGATTGGATCATCCCTTGCCATTCCGTTGACCGCAATTGACGAAGTCGATGAAGATGACGAAGTCAACGAAGATGATGATGATGAAGATGGTGATGATGAAGATGGTCCCACTAGGCGTGCCAGAATGTGTTGTCGGTCAAAACCCGCCGGCGAGCAGTGCCAGGCAACACGAGGAGCCGGGAGGCTTCCAAGACTGCTGGTGGGCCCCGGTCCCTCGGTCAACGGCCCAGTAATCCGGCGCACACCCTGGCTTGGGGTCGCTAGGCGTGCTACCTGAACCTGCACCTGATCAGAAGGTGTGGTGTATTAAATTCCTGTATGCACAAACACGTGTAAAGGTTAGTCCGAGCCGTGATCGGCTCATCACTTCCTCCCCGGTATCGGCTGTGAAGAGCCGATTGCATCAATACCGGATCGGATCTATAAATAAGCAACAGATATACTTAATGGCAATATAGATCCTGCTTCATAAATATTAATTTAATCCAATCTACGGTAACTAAGCCCTCACTGCATGATCGGAACATCTTACACGTGATTGAGCCTAACAGATACCAAAAGCATCGGAACAATCAACCTAATCAGAGACCTAAAAACCAGCCGAAGAGCCGATTCTCGGAACAATCTCTTTTCAAGCTGCGATCCGATACTAATCATACTGTCGGAACTTTCAACTCGTTTGCAAGGCCTAATCATGCACATATCAAACTAAATCTCTAATAAACAGAAACTAATCACAACAGATTGGATCTACTAATAAAGATAAAGCAAGACGTGACCATTGCATCCAAAATCGGACACGATGACCACCAAGCACTCACGAGCAACGAGCAAGGCACGATCGGAATATGAAGAAAACAACGTTACTCTATGCGTGCTAAGATAACTAGTGCTACTCGCCATCTACAAAGCTTCAGAACGAGAAACACATAAAGCAAACGGGCATGGGTGATGCTACCCCGATCACGCAGAGCGTGATCGGGGCCGCATGGCACTTACCCGGGAAAAACTCTAGAACAGGGGAGGCGATGCGCCGAGAGTTGTTGATGAATGATTCTATTTCTTGTTTATTCATGGTACATATTTATAGTCCGTAGACTTGTCTTTCTTAACCAACCCTAACCAAATACGACACGAATCTTAACTACCTATATCTATATCTGTACGGCCTCTCTAGCCCCAAGGCATCCGCACAAGGTCCAATTCGCAAGCCTATCATAGTTATTCTCTAAGCCCATCTTGCTCCATGGCCCACTTCCGGCCCGTCCAGATTATGGCGATAACACCACCTCGCTTCCAATCCACAATTTGATATTGTTTAACGCATAGGTTCTCGTGTTAACACTAGGCCTTGCATGAGATCCGGTTTCTTCCTCCTTCTACTCTCTCTTATTTATTGTAGTACCACTTGAGCTAAAAATCCTATATATCTGTATAATTAATACTATAAAAATCATCCTACATAGAGGGGTTAGGGATGCTATTAATGATTCTACATTATAATTCTCTATATTGCACCACTGGGCGCACCACTGGGCAAGACTAAGAAAAATAGACATAACTACAATTGAGTAGCTCTCCACAATTACATAAGGGTAAGTCCGATATAGGTCATCGCTGTCCAGCGATGCAGCTTCAACACCCCACGAGAGCCACGTTGTCCTGAACTCTTCGCATCACAACAAAGCAAGCACGATAAAACAATTTGACGAAGCACCTCAGTTCTCCAAGGCCTAACTCATCTCACGGGAAACACATGAAATAGAAAACCATAGCTACCTTCACTACGAAAAACCATTTTCAAAGGTGCCTAATTGCCTATGAAAATGAAAATTTCCATAGGGGTGGGTGGGCAACTAGATCTCAAAATACATTACTAGATCTGGCAGGCCTATTTCCAGTGGCGATCGGATCGATTAAGCAACCTTATGTAGAAATACATATCTAATAAACAGAGGTAAGGATAATCGTCACCATACAACCTTCAAAAGTTTGAATTGAGACAAGATACAAAAAGGAGAAAAATAGAAGCAGGTGATATTGACAAACTGAAGATACTAAAAGGTATATGTGAGAGCAACGGTTAGCAACAGGGAAGTCTCTTCCACCTAGCCAAAGGGTTAATAGTACCCTGTCACGAGAAAAACCGATATGTGTAGTGAAGGCAATCTCCTCCATTCGTTCCAGACCCCAAGCACGTGCGTACTTATCTTGACAATAAAAGCGGCTAGCTACCTACCAAGGAGAGACACCTCACACGTCTATATATATCTCTCTCTCACTCTCTCTCTCTCATATATATACACACATATATTATTCAGATGGGCCACCGCCGAACGGGACAGCTCATCTCTCTCTGTGTCTATATATACGCACACACTCGGAACAATAGAGCAATCAGGTAACTTAGTGCTAGAGCCATGGCGAACATTGCCCCTCCCCCTGCTAGCACTCTCGCTGCGTATGGCGCTCTTGACAAAGAGGACGAGCTCTGCTTGCAGGCGCAAGAACTCATGTTGGCATACAACAAGTCCCTGGTCCTCAGGGCGGCGATCCAGCTCGGCCTCATCGACGCGCTGTGCGCGGCCCCCGCCGCGGTCACCGCGGACGAGCTTGCCCAGCAAATCAAGGCCGTGGACAGGGCCAACACGGCCGCCTCGGTGGAGAGGATCCTCGGCTACCTCGCGTGCGTCAACGTGGTGAGGTGCTCGGCCGAGACGATGGGCCCCGACGGCGAGGTCCTTCGGCGGTACACGCCGGCGCCGGTGTGCCGGTGGCTCACGAAGAACGACGGCAAGGGGTCGCTGGGCCTCTTCGCCGTCTTCCTCGGCGATCCGGACCACATGTTACCCTGGTATATATATATCTGCAGTTCTGCATATTACCGTCATTTTACAAGCAAAATTTTGGGTGACAACAAATTTTTTACCTCCACATCGTACTGCATATGTGTAATTAAAGGCATCACATAGCCGACGCGGTGGTCTCGGGCGGACCGTCGTCCTTCGAGAGGATCCAAGGGACGCCGTTCTTCGACTACCTGGGGAAGAAGAACCAGCGGCTGGGCATGCTGTTCGACGACGCCATGGCCGACCACTCGGTGATTCTGGTCACCAAGATGCTCGAGCGTTACAGAGGGTTCGACGACGTCCGGCGGCTCGTTGACGTCGGCGGGGGCACGGGCAACACCCTGCAGATGATCACCTCCCGGTACAAGCACATCACGGGCATCAACTACGACCTGCCTCAAGTTTTGTCTCAGGCTCCATCTATCCCTTGTGAGCACCTGATACTCGTGTTCATTTAGATAGCTAATAGATAGTTATCCAATTTTTTTGTGTTATTGCAGGTGTGGAACATGTATCTGGAAACATGTATGAGAGCGTACCCTCTGGAGATGCGGTCCTTTTGCAGTGGATGCTGCTTATGCAGACAGACGAGCAGTGCATCACAATACTGAAGAACTGCTACAAAGCTCTCCCTGATGGAGGGAAGGTGATCGTCATAGACGGTATCCGGCCGGAGATCCCAGACCCGACTTCTCCAGCTGCACGCGACGCCTTCTCCTTGGACATGTGCATGTTTGTCCTTTTCAAGGGGAAGGAGAGGACGGAGAGGGAGTTCACCAAGCTTGCCCGGGAATCTGGCTTCACTGGTGCTGTCCGTACGACCTACATATTCTTGAACTTTTACGCGATTGAGTTCACCAAGTAGCGGCCATACCAACATACCACCAGCATGGTCTTGAATAAGAGCTGATAGCTCAGTGCGTACGACGCATGATTTATTTGTATGCCCACTTGTGTCTTTCCAGTGTTTCAAGAATAATGAATCAAAAGCTAGTCATGTCACTACCTCAGAACTGGCTCTTATATATTTTATTTTTTTTACTAAACACATTGCAGACACATAGGCTTATATACACCAATCGTTGTGAAGTAAACGCAAGTAACGATCCTGCCCCTTGAGATTCATGAACTGATCGAAGACGCCTCGCTATCAACGGATAGGTAATGTATATTAGTTTTTATTACCAACACATCACTACAAAAAATGATGTATTTGACAATGTAGGTCGGATGGAAAGTGAACACCACTAGTCACAACCGTACGGTGGAGCTAATTTACCATGAAGATATTTTCAAATATGTCTTGTATATTTGTTTAGGTCTGGTTACATAGAAGCTTAGTATGTTTATAGTTAGGTTCACTACTAGAAAAAGCATGATCAGTACCGGATGGAATGAGCCATCATTACTGATTATTTATCTGGTACTGCGCATCCGAGACTAAAAAGTCTCAGGTATTAATACCAGGTATTAATACCAGTATTAACACTGGTTGCATAGCCTGGTACTAAAAGAATCTTTATAGTACCAGCTGAAGCTTCCAGCTACCAAATCATTTTGCGTCAAAAAAAAATATTTTAAACTCCGCACATGCGATTTTTCACGCGAAATAAACGCGTGTGCGGCGGATGGAATTCGAACTTGAGATCTCTAGCCTTGCGTGTATCTTCTTTATCATCTCACCTACACATGATCAGTTGTGGTTGAGAGAGATGCTTTTCTTTTGAACTAATCTATGAACGACCTTTTAGCACTAGGTGGAAATAACAATCGGTACTTAAAGCTATACATTAGTACCGATTGGTGTTTCTATCAGACCCGGGGCCACGGGGCTGTGTACGTCAAGGAGTCCATATTGGGCACGAGGATAGGACGTGTCCTGTACCTTATTTATGTTGTATTCTACCCGCATGCGGAGTAGAACTAGTCGATACAGAAGTAAACTACTCGAGTTGTACTTGAGTGCGATTCCTAAGCTAGTATCAGGCTATGATTTATGTAACCCTGTCCCCCGGATATATAAGGGTGGGCAGGGACCCCCTCAAAACCAAGATCACCAGATCAACATCAAGACAATACAAACTATCATACAGGACGTAGGGCATTACGCAAATTGCGGCCTGAACCTGTCTAAATCTTGTGTTGCCCGCACCTTCGAGTTTCTGATCTCGGCGCATCCCAACCCAAAACCTACCACCTAGGGTATACCCCTCGGTGGGCAGCCGGATAAAACCCGACAGCTGGCGCGCCAGGTAGGGGGCGCATCAGAGATCCGCTGGAGAACTCGATGGCTCTTTTCAAGTTCCCCAGTCCCGTGCTCCCTGAGGGCACAACTTTCATTTTTGGCTCATGGGTCTGCGCTGCCAACGGCGCAGGCGGATTCCGTCGGCACATCGTCGACGACACCATCAAGCTAAAAACACTCGCCGCAAGGCTCGATGACTTTGTCGATAATCTCGACAAGTTGCCATTTTTTGATTCTGCCAGGGGAACCGAGGCAGAGTCTGTCACTACTGTTCCTTTCTCCGCGTTGGAGAAGGACTTGGACTCTCTGCTCCAGGCTGGGGGTTCCGATGCCACCGCATGTCGGGGGGGGCTGAGGATCACCTGGCCACTTGTGGGCTGATGATCACCACCACCTCCGAAGGACAAATCGTTCATTGGAAGGGGATGGATCTGTCCGATCTACTCGGACATGAAGACTGCTTGGTAGCCCACCTTGAACCTTTGCCTTTTCAGGAGGGCAGGGCGTTGGCTACCATCACCGAGGGCTTGACTGAACTAGTCGAAGCCTCCTCTGAAGAACTTGCAACCCGCCAAGTGCTGATGGCGGAGGAGGGGGACGATGATGCCCTCATCCCCATCGGTGCACTTGATGGGATATCAAAAGACGAAGACACTGCCGATGCTGTCAACGAGAACGATGCCGAGCGTGACGCGTGGCGAGCCAGGAACAGAGCTCGTGCGGTTCGTAGAAGACGGGCCAACGAGCGCATACGTTCTGCACAGCGCGAACTCGACGCTGAATTCGCCGCCGCAGATGAACGCGGCTTCAGGACTCCTGTGGCCAACATCGCTTGGGTAACAGCGCTACTCGAGCGAAGTAACGATCCCACCGTTCGACAAGCGCTCCGCTACACCCAACGGGCATGGATCCAACTGGACCAGCAGGCCCCGGCATCACTCGTCGGGGATGAGCGCATTGGAGACAGCCGGAGCCAGGCCCCAAGTCTACCAACAGGCGATCGCCCGCGACCCCAACGCAGGGAGGCGGGTCACCGGAGGGAGGCGGCAGCCACCTCCGGCGAACAACCTGAGGCAGCCCAACCGCCCGCGTCAACAACCGGACCTTCGCCAGAAGATCAATGAGGGGCACGACATCCGGTTAGTCCTCAACTCGAGGCGACGGGAACGCGAGGTAGCTGAGCGGGACGATGCTGACTGCAGCGATTGTTTTCCTGTGTTCACTACGAGATTCAACAGCTACAAGTACCCGGAGGGTTTCAAGCCGATCGGCATCACCAAGTATGACGGTAAGCAGGCCCCCAACAATGGCTCCGCTGTTACTCCACTGCCATTGAGGTGGCCGGTGGCTCCGACACTACCAAAGTTGTCTACTTTCCGATGGCTTTGGAGCCTGCACCGCTGAACTGGCTGGAAAGCCTCCCCAACGACTCCATCGACTCCTAGGAGGGCCTCAAGAAGGTTTTCATCGACAACTTCCAGGGGGCGATAACCCGTGCAGGAACCCGGCACGACCTCGCCCAGTGCAAGCAGGAGCGTAACGAACTCCTCCGGTCCTACACCCGCCGTTTCTTCGACGTGCGGGCCACCATCGCCAACATCACGGAGGAAGACATCATCGAATGCTTCTACAACGGCCTAACAGACCTAGGTATATATCGTGATTTTGGGCGTAACAGGCCAAAGACGGTTGCAAGACTACGTGACATGATGCACGACTGGTCCAAACAAGAAGAAAAGATGCGCGAGAGGTTTCCAAGACGCACCGACCTCAACCAGAAGCGCAACAACGACACCCGGGCTGACAAAGGCCAGCGGGACTTTTCGGGTTCTTCCCAAAAACGCAAGCCAGATGATCTCGTCACGGCTGTGGAACGTCCTCTGCGGGGCAAGAAGTCGACCATGCAGGAGCAGTTTGAAAAGCTCCTGCAGAAGAAGTGCCCATGGTGCGTCAACTCCAAACACGCAGCGATCGACTGCTTTCAGCTCAAGCGCACCTTTGGCTCCCCTGGAAACGGCAAGAAGAACAAGTCGACGGGCAAAGAGCCCGAAGACGAGGACCAAGAAGATAAATTTGAGACAGCCAAGTTCCAGGATGCCTCCAAGACCATCAATGTTATCTTTGGTGGTGATGAAGATTTTTGTTCCAAGCAAGAACAGAAGTTGTTGCTACGGGAAATTCTATCCATCGAGCCGGCGGTACCACGACCACTCCGATGGTCGGAGGTCCCCATATCATTTTCCCGTACTGACCAGTGGACTAGCTTTTCCGAGCCTTGGAAGTTTCCACTGGTGCTGGATCCCGTGGTCGCAGAAGTTAAGCTCACTCGGGTTCTCATCGATGGCGGGAGCGAACTTAATCTTATCTTCGCCAGTACGATGAAGAAGATGGGTCTGGACCTTGCCAACATGCTTGCTCCGAGCAAGGCTCCTTTTTACGATATTGTCCCTGGCAATGCTGCGCACCCGCTTGGAACGGTCGTTCTCCCAGTCACTTTCGGGACGAGGGAGAATTACCGAACCGAGTTCATCAAGTTCGAGGTGGCCAATTTCGAATCTTCCTACCACGCTATACTGGGGAGGCCGGCGCTCGCTATGTTCATGGCGGTGCCGCATTACGTCTACTTACTTCTCAAGATGCCAGGATGCAGTGGTGTGCTCACGCTCCGAGGCGACTTGAAGAAGTCCTATGATTGCAACCAAGAGGCCATCCAGTATGCATCGACTTTTCGCGTGCCAGATGCTTTCGGAGAAGTACTCGCGGCCGCATAGCAACTTTCTCAAGCCGAGCTGGACATCCCGATGAAGAAGGCGAGCCAATCAGGCGTCAAGTCGACAGGTGATATGGCTCTCAAGTCGATCCAGCTCCAAGAAGGCGACTCATCCAAAACAGCCATCATCGGCGCCAGCTTGGGTGACAAATAGGAACTCACGCTCGTCAGTTTCCTGCGGGCTAACCGAGACATATTCACATGGAAACTATCAGATATGCTAGGGGTGCCCAAGGAGCTGATCGAGCATAGTCTTAATGTGTACCCACAAGCTGTACCAAAGAAGCAACGACTTCGTCGTTTTGCCCCTGATAAACGGGAGGCTATCAAATGGGAAATAGCTAAACTCCTCGCGGCTGTATTCATTAAAGAAGTAATCCACCCAGAGTGGGTAGCTAACCCTGTTCTTGTATTGAAAAAGAATAAAGAATGGAGAATGTGTGTCGATTATACTGATCTCAACAAGCATTGCCCGAAGGATCACTTTGGGCTCCCTCGCATCGATCAGGTAGTCGACTCAACCGCAGGTTGCTTACTGCTATGTTTCCTTGATTGTTATTCGGGGTACCATCAGATTGCTCTCAAGGAGGAATACCAAATCAAGACCGCGTTCATCACCCCGTTTGGGACTTATGCCTACAAGACGATGTCCTTCGGGTTGAAAAACGCGGGCGCTACCTATCAGCGTGCAATCCAGATGTGCTTCGCTGATTAGTTACACCGGAATGTGGAAGCCTACGTGGACGACGTGGTCGTGAAGACCAGAAGTCCCGAGGGCCTGATCACGGATCTGGAGGAAACTTTCTCCAGCCTACGGAAATACCGATGGAAGCTCAATCCGACCAAGTGCGTTTTCGGCGTTCCTTCGGGTAAATTGCTCAGGTTCATCGTGAGTAACCGGGGCATCGAGGCCAACCCGGAAAAGATCACTACCATCACTGATATGGGGGCACCTGCCACAATCAAAGATATGCAAAAACTTACAGGGTGCATGGCAGCCCTTAACAGGTTCATCTCCCGACTCGGGGAGAGAGGACTTCCTTTTTTCAAGCTCTTGAAGCGCCAAGATAAATTTCACAGGACAGAGGAAGCCGAGCGGGCCCTGCAGGACCTCAAATAGCACCTACAGTCGCCCCCGATCCTCACAGCACCATTGCCGGGTGAGACCCTCATACTTTACATTGCGACAACTACCCACGTTATCAGCAGTGCCATTGTTGTTGAGCGCTCCGAGGAAGGCCATGCATTTGGTGTGCAGAGGCCTATTTACTTCATCAGCGAAGTACTCTTAGAATCTAAGGTGCGGTACCCGGCAGTCCAGAAGCTTCTTTATGGCATACTGATTACTTTACGGAAGTTACGCCACTACTTCGAAGAATACCGGATCACCGTGATCACAGACTTCCTGTTGGCGGATATCCTACACAATCAGGACGCCACGGGCCGTATTTCAAAGTGGGCAGTGGAACTAGGGGCTTTGTCGATCGACTTCAAGCCACACACTGCGATCAAGTCCCAAGCTCTAGTCCACTTCATGGCAGAGTGGACGGAAAATCAAGTTCCAATTCCAGTCGACAAGCCAGAGCATTGGACCATGTATTTCGATGGTTCTCTCAAGCTCGACGGCGGTGGCGCTGGCGTGTTGTTCATATCCCCAAGAGGTGAACAACTCAAGTACGTCCTCCAAATCCTCTGGGAGGTATCCAACAATGAAGCCGAGTATGAAGCCTTGCTTCACGGGCTTCGTTTGGCGATATCACTAGGGATCAAGCAGCTACTTGTCTATGGTGATTCTCTTTTGGTCGTCCAGCAAGTCAACAAAGAGTGGGACTGCAACAAAGAGACCATGGAGGCCTATGTACAAGAGGTCCGCAAACTAGAGAACAAATTCTCTGGCTTAGAAGTTCATCATGTGCTACGGGAGCACAATGTCGCCGCTGATGCCTTGTCTAAGCTGGGTTCAACCCGAGCACAAGTCCCAGCAGGGGTATTCGTACAAGAGTTGAAGCAACCGTCCATCAGCCCTTCACCACAGGTCTCCACCGACACTGGCTCTGTACAGCCAGAACGGGAGGTTATGCTGGTTGGCGAGGATTGGAGAGGACCCTTTATCGACTTCATCGGAGATCTCGTATTACCGGCAGGGATGGATCCCAAGAGCGCTGTTGCTGCCCGCGTCATGCGACGGAGCAAGGGGTTTGTCTTAGTCGCAGACAGGCTGTATCAACATGGTGCATGGTCTGGCGTGCTTATGAAGTGCGTCACAACAGAGGAGGGCTAGGACATTTTGCGAGAGATACACGAGGGAGTATGCGGTAACCATGCAGCGTCACGCACGCTAGTTGGCAAAGCGTATCGAGCCAGCTTCTGGTGGCCCACCGCCGTGCCTGACACTGAGGACCTAGTGCGACGATGTCAGAATTGTCAGTTCTTCGGCAAGCAATCACATGTCCCGGCTCACAACCTTATTACCATACCACCTTCCTGGCCGTTTGCATGCTGGAGCCTTGACATGATTGGGCCCTTTGCAACAGCGCCAAGGGGGCTTACTCATGTCCTTGTGGCTATCGACAAGTTTACCAAGTGGATCGAGTTCAAACCGATCACCAAGCTTACTCCAGACAGGGTGGTCGACTTCATCTCTGATATCTTGCATCGTTTCGGCTTCCCCAACACTATTATCATTGATCTAGGTTCAAATTTCACGGCCAACCAATTCTGGGAATTCTGTGAAAATTCATCCATCAAGGTCAAGTACGTTTCGGTGGCACACCCAAGGGCAAATGGGCAAGTCGAGCGGGCAAACGACTTGATCATTGACGGTCTCAAGAAAATACTTTATGACACCAATACCAAAAAGGGCGGGAAGTGGATACACGAGTTGCCACACGTTATCTGGGGGCTCAGGACGCAGCCATCCAAGGCCATAGGGCAGACTCCATTCTTTCTGATTTATGGCTCCGAGGCGATTCTCCCAATAGACATCATGTGGAAATCCCCAAGGGTCGAGATGTATAAAGAAGGCGAGGCGGACGAAGCACGACAGCTGGAGCTGGATTCTGTCGAAGAGGCTCGCTGCTCTGCTCTCGTTCAGTCAGCCCGTTACCTACAGGGGATCCAGCGATATCATGATCGCAACATTAAGGAACGGTCGTTTAGCATAGGCGACCTCGTCCTTCGTCGCGTTCAGGATGAGTCGGGTTTGCACAAGCTTAATTCAAGATGGGAGGGACCATTCATCGTTAAGAGGGTTAAAGACCAGGATTTTATCGACTACAACACCCTGACGGTCAAGATGTACCCAATTCATGGAATATACAACACCTGTGACGTTTCTACCCTTAAGGGGATTTGTCCCCAGTTCCTGTACGCGCCACGATTATTTTCCTTTTCTGGGTCCATATGGCGGCTTTTTGTGCCACATGACCCGAAAGGTAATTTCTCGAATACACTGCGGAGGCTATGGCCACACCCATATTATTCAAATCGACTTCTTGCTACACGCATTTGTGTCATCGTGATGACAATCATGTCTTTTCCAGACTCGTTGTGCTCGACTTGTTCAAGTTTTATCTAACTTGTTTGGCGTGTCCCTTCACTGGGCTGTATCGACTACCCCTGACGTCATTATACTCAGGGTAGTTTTTTGACTATTTGCTATGAGGCATCCTAGTCGCTGCGCCACATATTGCACGCTCCGGGCAAGTTGGATCCGCTCGGTCGGACTTCATCTGGCTTACCTGACAAGCTCACGTGCAGAGCTATATCGGCTACCTTCTGAGCCATTGCATTCAGAAGTAGCAGGTCTTTGCCTCAGATGAGACAATACTCTCAGAGTTCTCATAAGGCTACATAAAAGATAACTGTGATCTCTTATATTACAAAAGGATTACACACTAAGGGTTCAGTTTTGGACCATGTTTTCTACAATTTTTTCAGCTACTAGCCTGGCTTCTACCAAGTACTCGCGGAACCTCTCATCAGTGCAGTCGGCAACTACACCCCCTGCGAGTACTTCAAGTCGAGCCTTCGGCTAGTACGATCTTACTAGCCCTAAGGCGTGACCCACGTAGGTGGCGGCGGCCTTGGTGACGAAATCCAAGATTCTTTGTGGCGCTCCACGAAGATGATCTACCAGTGGGGGCTTGCCTTCGGAGTTGTCCTCCCGTGGGTCCACCATCTCAACAAGCTCTT
Organism: Panicum hallii; assembly: GCF_002211085.1. NCBI lineage: Eukaryota > Viridiplantae > Streptophyta > Magnoliopsida > Poales > Poaceae > Panicum > Panicum hallii. Next base: position 30,763,214 of record NC_038049.1, on the reverse strand, counting down.
AAGCTGCGCCTTCAGCTCCTCCAGCTCTTTCTGGCGTTTCTCTTTCTCTTCGCCCAAAGTCTTGATCTGCTGGAGGCAGTCGATGAACTGCTTCTCCGTGTTGGCCATCACCTTCTGCAGACTCTTGACTTCATCTGCGCGGCGATTGAGCATGTTCTTCAAGTCAGTAAGCAGCTCTTCTTTATAATTTACGAGTTTCTTAATTTCTGTGGTGATGAATAGGTTTCAGAATACACAATCATTGCCAATGATACAAACTCGTGCGTAAGATCCATCATACCTTGATGCGCTTTTCGCTGCTCTTTGAGTTGGCCTCGAAGCTCGGCATTAGCACGCTCTAGGCTGGTCCGCTCCCGCGTCAGTTCGTCAATGCGCCTTGCGGATTCTTCCAATCTGGTGGCCTGCTCTTGGGTTTTCTTGCTCGTATCCTGCACATTCCCGGTGGATCGAGATGAACGATCCAACCACACTCAGCATCAGTAGGGCATGTGACTCTTACCTGGGCAAACTTGCTAATGGCCTGGAGTATATTTTTGACTTCTTCTCCAAGGGCGGGCTGCGCGCTAGTCCCCTCTACAGCTCCCAACACCTCAACGACTGATGGCTGGGCGGCTGTTGCAAGAAAGTAAGTGTTAAACAAGTAACGACTATGGCTGAGGGCAGCCGGATACTTTACCTACACTCTTGGCGGGCACGTCAATGGCGACCTCGACTTGCTCATCGCCACCGGCTTCGCGTTCTGCGTGCTGGGGCTCGGGCGGCGGTGAGCTAGGCAAGGCTGCAGCCGCTACCTCTGCTGGCTCTGGTGCGCTGGTTAGCTCGGGCGAGGGCCCGGGGGCTGGAGGAGCCAACTCGAGTCCTAGCTCGTCCAGCACCACTGCTGTTGCGGGCCTGTTCCAGACAACATAAAGTTTTGATATTTTGAATCTCATACATGGCTAACGATGGGATCCAGAGCAGTGCTTACATGTGAGATCGGGTTATTGCTGGATCCCTGAACGCCAGCCTCAGTGGCTTCTTCACCACGGCGTTTGCAGTTGGAGGTGAAGGCGTACAAGTCGTGGGGGCTGGCAGCGCCGGCGTGATGCTCCTCGTGGTGATAGCCACAGCACTCATCGTTGGATGCTGGCAACCCCAGCCGAGGGCGCCAGCAAACTGGGCGTAGTGCCCGTTGTGGCGATGGCCACGGAACCCACCGCTGGCGGTGGAGCTGCCTCAGCCGAGGGCGCAAGCTGCCCCGATACAGCGCCCACCACGGTGATTGTTACGTCATTTGTGGGAGAAGGCGCCGGGTCCGCCCCATCAGCCTCTGTGGATCTGGCTTTTGGAGCATCATTCTCGGTTGGGGGTGTTTCGACTACCCTCTGTCGCTGGGGGCTGGGCAAAGAAGACGAAGGACTACAAAATAGAGTTGTCATCAGTATTCAGCAGAACAACTCGATACCTTTATAGTTTGACAAGCACTTACCCGGCGAGGTTGGCGGTGCTGGCTTTGCGTTTCCGCATCGCCGGGAAATTAAAGGCGCGTCATCGGATAACTCCACGGATGATCCAGAGGAGTTGTTTGCTTGCGCCCTCTCCCCGGTCGCCCGGTTGCCCTCGGCCGACTCGTTGCCAGCGGCTTTTGCTCTCTTTGCTTCGGCCGCAGCGCTGGGCAACGTGTGATAGGGTCGAGGCAGATCAGGTTGCGGCGGGTAACTCCGGTACAACGCCGTTTGATCCTATGTCAAGTTCATCAATCAGTCTTAGCTCTCCATATCAAAAAAGAAGTCAAGAAGTCGAACACTTACCGACGGTGGTCGATTCTGGGCTGTGAATCCCGCTGGAACATAGGGGACAGTTTCCACATCCAGCAGAATTCGCTTGACGCGAACAAGTGCGACATCGTCTCCAAGTTCCTCGGCGCACATACGAGATGGGTCTTCAGTACCCATGTACTCGAATCCTAATGTATGGCGCTGTTGGATGGGTTGAATTCGGCGTTTGAAGAATGACAACATTACGGATGCCCCGGTTACCCCCATCTCTTTGTGTGCGGCGATCAACTCTAGCAGCTCATTCACCTGGTCCATCTCTGCTTCAGCGGGCTCCAGTGTCCATTCGGCGCGCTGAACAGGAGATTTGCCTGAACGCACAGGGAGTTGGGGGGCGTGGTTCGCAATGTAGAACCATTGCTGTTTCCACCCGGGGATATTGGAAGGAAATTTGTAAGATATGTATTTATCACTGGCATGTTGCCTAAGTTGGATACCAGCACCCCCTATCACAGATGGATTTTTGGTGGTTGGCTGGGGCTTCATGCGGAAAAGATAGCGGAAAAGAGCCCAATGGGGTTCAGTTCCAAGGAAGGCTTCGCAGAAGTGGATGAAAATTGAGATATGGCAAATTGAGTTAGGGTTGAGGTGTTGCAGCTCAATCCCATAGAAATAAAGAAGGCCATGGAAGAATGAACAAGTGGGGAGGGCCAGACCCCGCTCAGAAAAAGAGCAAAAGGATACGATCTCGTCAACATTTTCCATCGGGAAAGGATCGCGAAGGGCAAGGCGCCAATTGATGAGATCCCTCTCTTGAAGCAGACCCCCCAGCACTAAATTTGCGAGATGGTGGCGAGAGCACTTACTAATTGACCACACGCTGGTTGCCGCTTGCGCCTCTTTCAGTTCCTTCTGGTTGATTTTTTCCGGCGCCATTTCAGATCTGTTAAGCCACGAGTTGTTCGCGAGATGCTCGGGGGCTACGGTCGATGGCTCGAAGGATTTTGACTATGCAGGGCGGTAGCGGAGTGGCAGCAGGATGAGATTTAGTTGAGGTTTTTGTTTTTTCTCTGGCGACGGCGTGAGATCTGAAGGTACGGGAAAAACCCTAACTGACTGCGAGGTTAAATAACTAGCGGTCAGACAGTGGTTTACTATGCAAAAGATGAAGCGTCGCACAAGGGGAATACTTGGAATACGAGTGGTTTTTTGGTGGATTTTTTGGGCAGTTATTTGATTAACCATTTTTTCAGGGTTAATTGTCCCGAAAAAAGAGGTTTTTGGAATTTCGAGTTCAATTTCTGCCAATTACATCATCTTGGACTATATTTTCTCAACAGGGAACATTTTTGCCACGACTTTTGGGATCCTTTTTTCCAAAATTTGAGAGATTTGGTTTTAAGGCTCGGGGGCTGTGAGACACGTGGCATCGACTACTTATTTTTCAAAAGTACTCGAAGGATAAGAAGAAAAGACTCAAGACTAGTTTGACCCTCAGCTTGATTCTTCGATTCAACCTAAGGCTCGGGGGCTACTCCATATGGAGTGCGATTATTCATCGCACCCCATACAAAAGAAAGAATTCGGGGCATGAGCACCTCATAGCTTCGATGCAGTCAGAAGAGTACTCGAAGAGAAATTTCAAGACGGAGCTTCGAAAGAAGTCGAAGACTACTTCAGAAGTACTCGAAGAGCCTGCAGTACTCAGCTACGAAGAGCTCGGGGCTTGTCAGACCCGGGGCCACGGGGCTGTGTACGTCAAGGAGTCCATATTGGGCACGAGGATAGGACGTGTCCTGTACCTTATTTATGTTGTATTCTACCCACATGCGGAGTAGAACTAGTCGATACAGAAGGAAACTACTCGAGTTATACTTGAGTGCGATTCCGAAGCTAGTATCAGGCTAGAATTCATGTAACCCTGTCCCCCCGGATATATAAGGGCGGGCAGGGACCCCCTCAAAACCAAGATCACCGGATCAACATCAAGGCAATACAAACCATCATACAGGACGTAGGGCATTACGCATATTGCGGCCTGAACCTGTCTAAATCTTCTGTTGCCCGCACCTTCGAGTTCCTGATCTCGGCGCATCCCAACCCAAAACCTACCACCTAGGGTATACCCCTCAGTGTGCAGCCGGATAAAACCCGACAGTTTCCACTTGGTACTAATATAGGTGGAGGCATTAGTACTGAGTGGAAACACCAACTGGTACTAATGTATAGCTTTTAGTACTGGTACTAAAGGCCCCAGGACCCTTTGGTCCACCCCCAAATATACTGTTAGCCATTAGACCCGGTACTAATGCTACCATTAGGACCAGGTCTAATTCCTATCGGTATATCTGGGATGGACCAATAGCTTGTTTTCTAGTAGTGGTTGACGTAACCTGAGCTGCTAATGTACTCAGAAACAAAATTTCAGTAATATCTAGCATGAAGAGGCACTACTAGAAAAATGCTAATTATCAACCGAAACTTTAGTACTGATTGCATGGCCCGGTACTAAAAAATGGTCCGGTACTAAAAGACATCTTTATTACCTATTGGTAACACCAGCCCGTACTAAAGTGCCCACCATACCGACTCTTTATTGTTATCTACTCTTGCAAAATTGCTAAATATACTTGAGCTAGTACTCTACTATGCATTCATTAGTAACCGTCGACTTGAAATTTTATGAAACTAAATAATATAACTTCAGCACGGCATATTGTTATTTAAATACTCAAAATTTTGCAAAATTTGTTAATTGTGGAATTAATTGAATACCACTTGGAAATTGCATCTCAGTTTTGTTAGCTCTGCATTGTTTAGATCCATACCATAAAATTATTACACGTGGTTTAATTAACATTTTGACCCATTCAATAATTTGTAGTCGCTTAACAGCACTTCAATTTTTTGAATACTTATGTTATTCCATAAAATAAAAAAATCCATGGTGGAATTATTAGAGCAGTGCAAATATAAAATTTGTTGGCTCTAAATTATTGATAACTTGATTTCTTCCCATCACTATTGTTGTTAGCTCTGATATATGCCATTACAATTGTTCGAGTTCAGAGATATGCCATTACTATTTGTCATATTGCAAACATATCATTATAATTTCGTAGTTCTTGGAAATACACCACTACTTACCCCTTCGATGTATTTATAAAAAGTTTGGACCAAAATACCCTTACCTTCTTCTTCCTCTTATCCCCTTTCCTTTATCCCCCTCCAAAGCGTCTCCGTGTCAAGCACGGGCCTACTCTTGCTCAACGCTCCCATCCCAACGGACCCCATCCCAACTGCCCCTACTCGCTCACCTTTGCTGATGCTACCAACCTTGTCGCCGATGTGTGGGCCTTTCTGTCGACGTCTTCCTCAGGCCACCTTGCCTCCCCATCCCAGCTAACCACCACGAGGAGGGAGCCATCAACAGCGCCGCGAGGGATTTACTAGCTACACCAGCCAATGTGCTCAACTAGTGAGTGCCACAACAACCTTATCTTGGTTTGAAGGGTCTTCAAGCGAAGTGGATGCCAGAGGGTGTGTTGGTATTTCTTAACGTTCACAGAATAAATCCGCAAGCGTAGGGATATACCGTTGTAGCATTTCACCTGCAGAGTATTTGGGTATCGTTATTTATATTTTTCCAAAGGATGGCATGGTGTAAAAGAGTTTACTAGGTACATCATTCATACAATATGCTTAATCTATAGACTATATTTCATGTAGGGGTAAGTTATGATAAATGATGTATAAGGGTAATGTGATGCACACACAAGCCAATCTGATGAATAAAGAATAACAAATAAACCAAAGTTTAGTGTGAGCATAGGCATACAAAGGTTGTTCTAATGATATCTACGCAAATTACCAAGGGTTATACAAGACATGGTTAGGATTAGATTTAAGCGTTCAATATTATGGGGTAGCAACCTAGAATAGCAACCTAGAATAGCACTTTAGACTCCTATGCCACATCCGAACATGGAAGACTACAAAGGACGGATAGGGCTATCACCGCCTGCTGCCTACCCCGACAGACCGTGGGATGCAGTCATATTCAATGGATCCTACATGCCTAGGGCACCATGCCCATGCATATTATCACTGCTCTAGCCCCTCTGGAACCCCGACCATGATGATTGATGGACATAGAACTAGTGCAAGCCCGAAAGCACACCAAACTGATGTTGAGACTTAAAGCTAAGCTAAGCATGGTTATATAACTAGAGGGAAGCATAAGACATGACATACCAAACTGCAAAGATAGCAAGACAACCATTGATAGGAGGTACTTGATTGGTGGAGAACTCGACGTTGATGATCCAAGGCTCCGAACAAATAGAACCCCGCAATCACTACACCACTGCTCCGTTGGTTATCACCCATGTCCCACGAATGACCTCGCCACGAAGGCTTATCCCTGCAAGCGCAATTAAGAACACAAGCAAGAACAGGAGATGCAATCAAACAGACTTGATTACGAGGTGGAGTCTAACAAACCGATGAACGGTGACACTATTTAACGACAGATTGATTCTAAGCAAAATCTAAACCCTAAAGTGATGACGGCTACTGAATAAAAGGGAGTTAGGGGCGTGCAAGTCCCCTTAATGCAATCCTAACGGGCTTCAACACGGTACATGGGCCAACGGCCCAACAGATGGTGACACAGCACCCTGACATATTCTGGATGCCCACTTGTGTCGACGATTCCCGTCGATTTAGGAGGAATTTATGGTGGGACCAGTGCCACTGGAAGCTCTATGAAATTATGGTTCCAACCATATATAGAACATCCAAATCCGACTCCATATGTAGCCAGGGCATCAGTTTTGGTAAAGTAAGGTTCTGAAATCCGAGGTGGAGTCGAAGTCGAGTTGGGCATGGACTCCTCCTTGGTGTGAACGTCCTAGCTCCTCCTCCTTGACTCCTTGGCCTTCTCCAAGTTCTTGCTGATCCTCTCCATTGTTCCTAATCAATAACACATACATGGAACCAAGCGTAAGTTCTGAAAAACAATTGACAAGGTTAGAACGTACTTGGAGATCCAACTGTCGCGCACGTGCTCTAGTGATCGGTCCTTGCACAGTATGCAAAGGAGAGATGTCCTCATCATCCTCCTCCTCTTGAATTGGAGTCGTTCTCGACTGAAGCTCATCTTCCTCATCCAAGTATGGCTTCAAATCTGAAATGTTAAATGTGGGACTAACCCCAAACTCGGGAGGCAACTCAAGTTTATATACATTGTCATTTATCTTCTCAAGAACCTGAAAAGGTCCAGCGGCACGTGGCATGAGCTTGAACTTTCGCAAATCTGGAAACCTATCTTTTCTTAAATGAACCCACACCAAATCACCGGGTTCCAATTTTACCTCCTTCCTTCCTTTACTAGCAGCAATTCGATACTTTTCATTCATTTTTTCAAATTGCAACTTAGTAGTTTCATGCAACTTAAGGATATGTTCAGAACGTTGTGTAGCATCTAAGTTCACAATTTCGGAAGGTGGTAAAGGTAGCAAACCAATTGGAGCACGAGGATTGAAACCATGTACTACCATAAACGGACTTAACCTGGTTGTGGAGTGAATAGATCTATTATAGACAAACTCAATATGTGGCAAACACTCCTCCCACAATCTCAAATTATCTTTCAAAACAGCCCGCAACATAGTAGACAAAGTACGATTAACTACCTCCATTTGCCCATCAGTTTGTGGATGACTAGTAGAAAACAGCAACTTTGTTCCCAATTTATACCATAAGGTTCTCCAAAAATGGCTCAAAAACTTAGCATCCCTATTAGAAACAATAGTATTTGGTACACCATGCAAGCGCACAACCTCATTAAAGAACAAATCAGCAACATGTGAAGAATTGTCGGTCTTGTGACTGGGTATAAAATGTGGCATTTTAGATAAACGATCAATAACCATAAAGACACTATCCCTCCCTCTCTTTGTTCTAGGCAATCCTAAAACAAAGTCCATAGAAATATCTTCCCATGGTGCACGAGGAACAGGAAGAGGCATATAAAGACCATGTGGATTAAGTCGAGACTTAGCTTTGTTGCATGTGGTGCAACGCGAGACGTAGCGCTTCACATCACACCGCATCCGTGGCCAAAAGAAGTGAGTGGCCAGCACATCCTCCATCTTTTTAACATCAAAATGTCCCATCAAACCACCACCATGCGCCTCCTGCAACAGCAAAAGACGAACGGAGCTAGCTGGAACACACAACTTGTTAGCACGGTAGAGAAGGCCTTCATGCAGCAGAAATTTTTGCCACGTTCTTCCCTCTCTACAATTTTTAAAAGCATCTTTGAAGTCCAAATCAGTAGCATATAATTCCTTTATGGTCTCTAAACCAAAGATTTTATGAGAAAGTTGGGATAGCATGGTATAACGTCTAGATAAAGCATCAGCAATCATATTATCTTTCCCTTTCTTATGTTTAATGATATAAGGAAATGACTCCATGAACTCAATCCATTTAGCATGACGTTTGTTCAGATTAGATGGCCCTTTAAGGTACTTCAAAAATTCATGGTCCAAATGTATGACAAATTCTTTAGACCAGAGATAATGTTGCCAAGTTTGTTAAACTCGCACTAAAGCATAAAGTTCTTTGTCATATGTAGAATAATTCAGCAAAGAACCTTGCAATTTTTCACTAAAGAAAGCAACAGGTTTACCTCCTTGTATGAGTACTCCTCCAATGCCAATCCCACTTGCATCACACTCAAGCTCGAAGGTCTTCTCAAAATCAGAAAGTTGCAGCAATGGTGCTTGTGTGAGCTTCGATTTGAGAGCATCAAAAGCTTGTTGTTCTGCTGGTCCCCATTGAAACAGCACTCTGTTCTTCATCAACCCATGGAGAGGTGCTACAATGGTGCTGAAATCCCGCACGAAACGCTGGTAAAAACCTGCAAGACTAAGAAAACTTTGGACCTGCGTGACCATAGTTGGAAGTGGCCAGCTTGTGATGCCAACAATCTTTGCTTCGTCCACCTCAATGCCCTGCGAGGTAACAACATAACCAAGAAAAGACACGTGATCGGTGCAAAAGGTGCACTTTTCAAGGTTACCAAATAAACATGCATCGCGCAAGACACTAGAAACAACATGCAAATGTTCATGATGTGCCTCATATGACTTGCTGTAGACAAGGATATCATCAAAATAAACCACCACAAATTTGCCAATAAAAGCACATAAAACCTCATTCATCAATCTCATGAAAGTGCTGGGCGCATTATAAACCAAAAGGCATGACTAACCATTCATAAAGATCGAACTTGGTTTTAAAAGCAATTTTCCATTCATCCCCTAAAGCCATACGAATCTAATGATATCCACTACGTAAATTAATCTTGGAGAAAATAACAGAACTGCTCAGCTCATCAAGCATGTCATCCAAACGAGGAATAGGATAGCGATATCGAATGGTAACATTATTGATGTCTCGACAATAAACACACATGTGCCAAGTGCCATCTTTCTTAGGAACCAAAAGAACAGGAACAGAACAAGGATTAAGGCTCCCATAAATGTACCTGTGGTCCAGAAGGTCCTGGACTTGTCGCTGAATTTGCTTAGTCTTGTCGGGGTTGGTCCTGTAGACGGCATGGTTTGGCAAGCTCGCCCTTGGAATCAAATCAATGTTGTGCTCAATGCCTCACACAGGTGGTAATCCGGGGGGTAGCTCCGACGGAAAGACATCCATATACTCCTGCAAAAGGTTAGCAACAGCAAGTAGCAAAGCAATGGATGCGATCTCAATGGAATATAAAGCATGTTTACACACTAAAGCATAGCAAGGTCCAGTAGAGCCAGATAACTCATCAAGATCAGATTTAGTTGCAAACAAAATAGGATTGTTTAACTTAATAGGCTGCTGATTTTCAGAATTGAAAACACCCTTTTGTTTAGAATGATTCTTTTTCTCATTCTCAAATTGCACAATTTCAGTGGGAGTCATTGGCAGCAACACAATTTTTGTGCCCTTATGCATGAGAGTATACTTATTAGATCTACCTGTTATCACCGTATTTTGACCAGGTCAGAAGTGGGCCACGGAGCAAGATGGGCTTGGAAGGCGGTCGTGACAAAGCTTGCGAGTTGGGCCCGCGTGGAAGATGGAGGCCATAAGGCCGCGTAAATTAGGAATAAACAGTTAAGATTCGTGTTGTGTTAGGTTAGGGTTAGTTAAAGAGAACAAGTCTACGGACTATAAATATGTACCGTGAATAAACGAGAAGGAGAATCAATCATCATCAACTCTCGGCGTATCGCCTCCCCTGTTTTAGGGTTCTTCATCGGGTAAGCGCCACGCGGCCCCGATCACGTCTTGCGTGATCGGGGTAGCGTTACCCTTGCTCGTTCGCTTATATGTTACTCGTGCTGAAGCCTTGTAGATGGCGAGTAGCGTTATTTATCCTGGCATGCGTTGAGTAATCTTTTCTTTTGGTGGTTTCATTGTGCTTTATGCGTTACTCTTGCATGTTTGATCATCGTACCTGTTCGTGGGTATGGTGGTTTTATCTTGTTTCGTGGTTGTCAGTAGATCCGATCTGTTATGGCTGGTTTCTATGTATCTAGAAGCTTGGTTCAATATGTGCACGATTAGGCCTTGCAAACGAGTTGAATGATCCGATAGAATGCTCTGTATCGGCTTTTTGCCTGAATAGAGGTTGTTTGGGAATCGGCTTTCCGTTATTCTCTTGCTCTCTGTTTAGATCGTTTTGTCGATGCTTTTGTGTATCTGTTAGGCTCAATTACGTGTAGGATGTTCCGATCGTGTAGTGAGGGCTTAGTTGTTGTGGATTGGATTAGATTGCATTTACGAAGCAAGTTTTATTTAAATATATACATACGTACCAGTTTCCATATTGCCTGTTCCAAAGATCCGATCCGGTATTGACGCAATCGGCTCTTCATAGCCGATACCGGGGAGGAGGTAATGAGCCGATCACGGCTCGGATTGACCTATACGCATGTCTGTGTATGCAGGAGTTCGACACGTCACACCTTCCTGATCGGGTGTAGGATCAGGTGGCACGCCTAGCGACTCTCAGCCAGGGCGCGCGCCAGATCACTGGGCCGTTGACCGAGGGACCGGGGCCCACCAGCCGTCCCGGAAGCCTCCCGGCTACTCGTGTTGCCTGTCGCTGCCCGCCGGCGGGTTTTGACCGACAACACATTCTGGCACGCCCAGTGGGACCCTCTTCATCGATTTCGTCATCATCTTCGGCATTTTCTTCATCGACTCCGTCATCTTCGTCGACTCCGTCACTAGAGGTCAACAAGATGGCAAGGGAGGATCCGATCTCTTATGAGGAGCTCTCTGCTGATCATAAGCAGAGGTACGACGAAATCAAGGCTCAGTTTGAAGCCGATCTCATCGGCTCTTTCGAGAGAACTCGCAACCATGGTATCAGGTGGAGAGGTTTTTCACCTGAAGGTGCTCTTGATGGAGTGGATCTGTCTACCCCATCGGAGGATCGTACCAGAGCTTTGCGGCAGGAAGTGAATTATGCGGTGGCTCATTCGTTGCATCGGCATTCTGAAAGTCTGGTTAATGCTTTTGAGCGTGTGGCTTTACGGGTGGTCCAGGAAATAATGAAGCATCAACATTCTCCGACTGGGCCTGCTCTGGGGAGCCATAAGGGAGAATTGCCGTTCCAGACTAGACCTCCTTTGCCTTATGCGCTTGCAGCAGCGGAATCACATGGTGCTCCAGCTTACGTGGTTTACAAAGTGGGAGGTGATCCTACAGACCACCAGTTCTTCAGTGAGCCGCCCAAGGAAATCCCACATGGTTACGTGTGCGCATACATCCCGGATAGCAGTAACCCAGTACATCTCTCGCAGAAAGTAGCTGGAGGGGTTCCTGGAGCTGACGCGGATAAGCAAGCTTGGTTAGCAACCTATGCTACAGGGCCGAGTCATGATAGTGTGCACTCGGCCCCCGGATTACAAACAGCGGAACAGATTGGTGCTATCCTGAGGGATCAGTTTGGTATTTTGCCAAAAAGGAGAGCGATCGGCTATACAAAGCCGTATCCGAGTGATTATGACCTAATTCCATTGCCACCCAAATATCGGCTCCCCGAGTTTACCAAATTCAGTGGGGCGGAAGGTGCTAGTTCTATCGAACACGTGAGCCGATATTTGGCACAATTAGGTATGATTTCTGTGTCGGATCCGCTACGAGTAAGGTTCTTCTCACAATCGCTTACGGGATCGGCCTTCGGGTGGTATACGTCATTGGGTCCTGACTCCATCCGTACGTGGAAACAGTTGGAAGAACAATTTCATATTCAGTATCACTCAGAAGCCGCAGACGCAGGGATTGCCGATCTGGCCCAGATGCGACAGAAGCGTGGAGAAACTGTGGCGGAATTCATTCGACGCTTCAGGGAGATGAAAAATAGGTGTTATTCAACACGGATCCCAGAAAAGGAAGCTGTGGAATTGGCATCTCTAGGGTTATTGAAGCCGATTAGAGATCTGGCTTTTCAATTGGAATTTACTTCACTGGCACATCTGGTCCAGAAGTTGACGATGTATGAGCAGCGTCACCCTGAGCTGTACCAGGAAAAGTTTAAGCGCCAAGTGGCGCTAGCTGATACTGAAGAAGCCGATGACTCCGGGGAAGAAGCGGAAGTATCAGTCGCAGAATGGGCTCGAGGTGCAAATCCCGTATCGTGCAAGTGGGTAAAGCAAACAGGACCGGCAAAGGGGTTTGATTTCGATGTAAGTAAAGTGGAACAAATTTTTGATTTATTGCTGAAGGAAAAACAGTTGAAGTTTCCAGAAGGTTACAAACCCCCTACGGCGCAAGATTTGAAGGGAAGATCATATTGCAAATGGCATGATTCCTTTACCCACAGCACAAGCGATTGTAAGGAGCTCCGTCGGCAGATCCAATCGGCTATTGAGCAGGGCCGATTGATATTGGGACAGACCACTATGAAAGTCGACACTCAGCCATTCCCTGGTGTCAATATGGTGGAAAGTAACGATCGGACGGCAAGGCGACAACTCAATTTCGCACTGGGCATCAACATGGCGGGGGTGGCACCATGCCGCCAGATTGGAGATGGAGAGGCCGATTCAAGCAATCGGCTCCAAAATAAAAAGAGTGAATATGTTACAGAAAGGCAAGTAAGGTACGTAAGGAACCAACGGCCAACTTCTTCTGATCTTCTCAGGAAGTACGAATACCAGTACCAGCAGCGCCTCCATCGGGAGTCTGAGGAAGAGGAGTATGAGCGCCGAACCGGGAAGCGCCTGAGGAAGCACGAAGAAGCCCGCGATCATTGGCACTGCCCGTTCTTTAGGTACTGTTGGGATTCAGGTATGAGCCGATTGCCTACAATCAAGGATTGCCCAGAGTGTGGACCAAGGAGACCAGAAGCAAGGGATTCGGTTTTTCAGTGGATAGGACCTGCCCCACTCCGGCAAGCGCGGGTTCGGTCATCACAAATGGAAGATGAAGAGGAAGACAGGTATCATCGTCCTCGTTGGTGTCCCGATGGACTTAGTCGTTCCCAGAAGCGCAGGGTTCAACGGCTGCGTAGCTTGGAGGAGGCCGAAGCTAAGTATATCGAGACTCTAAGGAAGGCACGACCAGATTTGGCAGAACAAGTTAACTATGTGCAGGAAAAGGAGTCGCGCCCGCCCCGGAAGGAGTGGCGACCCAAGTCAACGAAAGCCGATAAGAAGGTATCGGCTGATGCACACATGGTTTTTGTGCTTCCTGCAGAGTTCCATGCGAGGCCCCAGGAAGAGCCGTCGGTGGCCCAACTTGATTTGGGACCTCGGCCAGTGATATTCGAGAAGCCGCAAGCTAAGAATTACAAACACCTGAAAGCTTTATATCTTAAGGGGTTTATTAACGGTCAGCCCGTGAATAAGATGTTGGTGGATACGGGAGCGGCGGTCAACATTATGCCATACTCAGTCCTGCGCCGTTTGGGGCGGTCCACCGCAGACTTGATCAAGACCAATGTCACTCTAAGTGATTTTAACGGCCAGACTTCAGAAGCCCAAGGTGTCCTTAGTGTGGATCTCACCGTCGGAAATAAAACTGTCCCGACATCGTTCTTCGTCGTCAACAGCAAGAGCACCTACAATGTCTTACTTGGTAGGGATTGGATCCACACCAATTGCTGCATCCCTTCCACGATGCATCAATGTTTGATCCAATGGGACGGAGATGAGGTGGAAGTGGTCCAGGCAGACGACTCGATCGAAATTTCACATGCGGCCATGAGCATTTGGGATGCGGAAGATCAAGAGCCGATTTCAGGAATGAGCCTGGAAGGGTGTGATCGCATCGAAGCTACAAAAAACGGAGTAAGGCTGGTCTTATCCACCGGCCTCACAGAGTAAAGGAAAAGGAGGCAACACGAGGTAGTGGAGTCGTAAAGGCCGGTTCTTGCAATCGGCCCCAAAGGGTCGAAGTTGTAAATATAAATGTGTTTCGTAGGTGTTATAAAATGGCCAGCATTAATAGCCGGCCCTGTTCTTCGTACAAAAACTTGGAAAGTAAAGGGATGTGTGGAACGGCCGATCTTAACGATCGGCCGAGTTTTTTTATACTGTGTCCTTTTTCCATTTGCAATGTCGATCTAATGGAAGAAGAAGGGAAGTTAGGGTATGGTTTCACATCGGCTGATGAACTTGAGGAGATAGATATCGGTCCTGGGGATAAGCCACGACCAACCTTCATAAGTAGGAAGTTACACCCAGCACTACGAGAGCCGATGATAGCATTGCTAAAGGGATACGCCGATTGCTTCGCCTGGGATTACACAGAGATGCCTGGACTAGATAGGAAAATAGTAGAGCATCGGCTTCCCCTCAAGAGCGGGTTTCGGCCGTTCCAGCAACGAGCACGACAGATGAAAGCCGAAGTTCTGGTCGAGGTGAAGAAAGAAATAGAAAAGATGCTGGAAGCCGGATTTATCAGGACTTGCAGGTACGCCGAATGGATTTCGAGCGTCGTGCCCGTACAGAAGAAAGATGGCCGATGGAGGGTGTGCGTGGACTTCAGGGATCTTAATAGGGCTACTCCAAAAGACGAATACCCGATGCCCATTGCAGAGACATTAATCAACGCTGCCGCCGGTCATAAAATTTTGAGTTTTATGGATGGTAATGCCGGATATAATCAAATCTTCATGGCCCCTGAAGATATACACAAGACTGCGTTCAGAGTGCCTGGAGCCGTGGGTTTGTTCGAGTACGTGGTTATGACTTTCGGCTTGAAGAATGCTGGTGCTACATATCAGCGGGCTATGAACCATATCTTCCATGATCTGATCGGTAATCTAGTAGAAATTTATATCGACGACGTTGTGGTAAAGTCAGCATCGGTCGAGGGACATTTAGACGACCTGCGGCGGGTTCTGGAACGAACTAGAAAGTTCGGGCTCCGGATGAACCCAAAGAAGTGTGCTTTTGGTGTGTCGGCTGGGCAGTTCCTGGGATTTCTGGTTCATGAAAGAGGGATAGAGATTGGCCTAAAAAGTCAGGAAGCCGTACGCACCATGGTGCCACCCACCACCAAGAAAGAGCTCCAGCAGCTCATTGGTAAGATTAACTTTGTCAGGAGATTTATTTCTAATTTGTCTGGACGGATCGAGCCTTTTATGGAGTTAGTCAAGACTAGAACAACTGACGAGTTCCGCTGGGGGGCAGACCAACAGCGGGCATTTGAGGAAATCAAAGAATATTTGTCGAAGCCGCCTGTGCTGGTGCCACCACAACAGGATAGACCGTTTCATATATATCTATCAGTGGGCAACACTTCTATTGCTTCAGTGGTGGTACAATTGTATGATGGCAAAGAAAAGGTGGTCTTTTATCTCAGCAGAAGATTGTTGGATGCGGAAACAAGGTACCCCGACATGGAAAAACTTTGTTTATGCTTATTCTTTACGTGCACCAAGCTTCGCCATATCCTGCTATCGGCTGAAGTGGTCGTCATCTGCAAATCGGATGTCATAAAACATATGTTATCGGCTCCTGTTTTGAAAGGCCGATTAGGGAAGTGGATGTTCGCGTTATCAGAATTCGATATCCGATATCAACCTGCGAAAGCAGTTAAAGGGCAGGCGTTAGCGGATCTTATTGCAGAGAGGGTTAACACCAATATCGCAGCACTTTCTATACGAGCCTGGGCCATGTACTTCGACGGGTCAGTTTGTGGGGATGGATGCGGCATCGGCATCTTACTGGTATCGCCTCGGGGGGCAACGTATTCTTTTTCGATCAGATTACCTGTCGCCTGTACCAATAATCTTGCAGAATATGAGGCGGTACGGAAAGGTATGGAATTGCTCTTAGAGGCCGGAGCTGAAGCAGTGGAAGTTTTTGGGGATTCAAAATTGGTAGTTTCCCAGCTTACAGAAGAATACAGGTGCGAAAGCGAACTGCTGTTCCCAATGTGGGTCCAATGCCAGGAGCTAATAGCCCAGTTCAGATACATTAATTTTTATTGGATACCCAGGGCTCGGAATGCCGAAGCTAATGATCTAGCACAGCTGGCTTCAGGGTACAAAGCCGATGAGTCAGTTCATCAGGTATACTTCCTGGACCAGGGAGATTGGAGAGCCGATATCTTCAATTACTTGAAGGATTCGGCTCGGGGGGCACCCAAGAGGATACGATACAAAGCTATGAAGTATGTTCTCATAGGGGATGATATGTTCTACAGGACCTTAGAGGGGTTACTGCTTAAGTGTCTGGGGCCAGTGGAGTCCAATCGGCTCCTGCATGAAGTTCATGAAGGAACGTGTGGAACCCATCAATCGGCACACAAAATGAAATGGCTGATTAGGCGATCAGGATATTACTGGCCCACCATGCTTGAAGATTGTTTTAAATACTATAAAGGGTGTCAGGCATGTCAGAGGTTTGGAAAAATCCAGATGGTACCAGCGTCCGTTATGAACCCCATCATTAAACCATGGCCGTTCAGAGGCTGGGGTATGGACATGATCGGCAAAATTAATCCCCCATCTAGCAAGGGTCATCAGTTCATCCTAGCTATCACAGATTATTTCACCAAATGGGTGGAAGCGGTTCCGATGAAGTCAGTGACGTCCAGGGACGTTATTCAGTTTGTCAAAGAGCACGTCATTCACAGATTCGGAATTCCACAGACTATTACAACGGATGGTGGCTCGGTTTTCATTTCAGAAGAATTCAAGAAGTTTGCTGCTGATATGGGAATCAAGTTGATTAGATCGTCTCCATATTATGCTCAGGCAAATGGACAAGCCGAAGCGTCCAACCAGAGTCTTATCAAGTTGATCAAAAGGAAGATTGATGAGTACCCTAGACGTTGGCACGAGGTCCTATCAGAAGCACTTTGGGCATACCGCATATCATGTCACGGAGCGACAAAAACTTCTCCTTACCACTTGGTCTACGGGCAGGAGGCCGTGTTACCGTGGGAGGTTACGGCTGGATCAAGGCGTGTAGAATTCCAGAATGATTTGTCCGCTGAAGAGTATGCTACCCTGATGAGCGACAATGTGGAAGATCTCACGGAACTCAGGCTATGGTCACTAGAGAAAATCAAGGAAAATAAGGCTAAAGTGGCCCGTGCATATAATAAAAAGGTTAAGCCAAAGGAGTTTCAGGTGGGAGATTTGGTTTGGGAAGCAGTATTGCCACTGGGAACTAAAGACGCGGCCTATGGTAAATGGTCTCCAAATTGGCATGGGCCGTACAGGGTCGACCAGGTCCTACCAGGGAATGCGTACATGCTCGAAGAATTGGACGGCGTTAAATTCCCAGTAGCAGTCAATGGCCAACACCTTAAGAGGTACTTCCCAAGTATGTGGGCTAATGAATAATGAAGCCGATGATACCCATCGTGCCACAAGCCGATGCGACCAGTAAGCTAAGTAGGGGGGCAAAGGCCGAGTCGACGAGGATCGGTGTCGGCATTATAGGAGACGAAGAAAGAACAACAAGTATCGATCGACCCGATCAGATTAGAACAGCCGATGCGGTGCCACCGGCTCTAGAATTGTGCTTATGGTAATCAGAAGTCACAGGTTACCAAACAGCCGATGTGCCACCATCGACTTTAGATTCGCTACATAAAAAACACCACAGGTTTACCACACAAACACAAGGTTTATCTCGGACAAGGCTGCAGAAGGAAGGCGTCGATAGCGGCGATAGCATCAAGACGGATGCGGTCAACCTCATCAAGCACTGCTTCGTCCTCTTCGTCTGCCCCCGGCACCACCTGTTTGTTCAAGCTGTTCAGCTGGGCCAAGTCCGTCTTCAGTTCAGTGGTTAGGATTTCTGCCTCCTGCTTGGAACCCGCGATGAGATTCTTCTCCTCTTGGATGCGCTGTTTGGTGGCCTGGACCCTAGCTTCAAGGTCTTCCAATTCTTTCTCCAAGAGGTGGAGCCGATGGGCGGAAGCAGATGTATCGATCTTGGCGTCGAGTGCGGCTTTCTTCTTGTTGATCGACTGACACATTTCGGCAATAATGGTCCTCAAGAGCGATTGGAAACGCCGGGTCTCGATCCTGCGGCGAGCCTCTACTACTTTCGCTTGAAAGGAAGAAAGATACCCTGCTGGCAAAAGTTTGACCTGGAGGCTGACAGGGAGCTGGGAGCTAACCTCGTCGAGGATCTGCTTGATTGCACTAGAATCCTGGATCAAAGCAGAGATAGGGCCCGATAGAAGATCCTTCACGCGAAGAAGTTGATCGGCAGCGCTGGTTGGGCCTGAGGAAGAATCATCGGCCTCCAGTATGGTTGACCCAATCGTGGCAGGGTCAAACGCAAGGAGCTCTGAAAGATCCAGGTTCTGAAGGAGAAGAGAGTGAGACAGGCGTTACGAAAAGGACCAAAATAGTTACAGAGAGAAGATGTACCTGTCTCGAGGAGGAAGCAGCGATGGCCAACGAAGGGGTGATCGGCTCCCGGGAGGGTGTCCCTCCCGAGGAATGAGCGGTGGTGGTAAAGGCCGCATGGGTTGCACCTCCAGAGGGAGGAGTGACAGCCGATGGAGCAGCAGTCGGCTTTATAGAAGTAACAGCCGATGAAACGGCGATCGGCTCCGTTGGGCGTACCTCTCTTGCAGGGGAATCAGCAACAGCCGACGAAACGGCGATCGGCTCCGTTGGGCGTACCTCTCGTGCAGGGGAATCAGCGATAGCCGAGGTGGGGAAGGACCCTTCCAGACAGGAGTCAATGACTTGCAGGCCTAGCGAAGCAGTTGGGGCAGCAGCCGATGCAGGAGGGCCTTCCGAGTCTGTCACACCAGGATTGCAAAGGGTGATCAAGGCCCTGATGGGTACGTCCACGTCCTCTGACGTCTCCACAGACGAACCTTTCTGACATGGAGGTTCCTCCCCGCTGGAGACTTCTACAACAGCAGGCTGCAGGAAAAGAGAGTGTCACTAAAAGGGGGATGAACAAAACCCGATTGCGAAGAGGAAAGAGGGGCCGAACCTGGTCGGCGACTGGAGGTGGTGGATTGGGAGAAGACGGCGCGGTTCCCTTCCGGACCTTTCTGACAAGGGTCTTTCTCGTCTTAGCACAGACCCGGGGGGCAGCAGCCTCAGAAAGCCGTTTCCGCTTGGGGGTCAACTTGGCGGTGCTCGGCTGGATCTGCATTACACTCTTCGAGGGAGGGGGTGCGTTCCTGCCGAAAAGAACCACGGGAGCGACCGCCCGGAAGCAAAAAAGCGACCCATCCTCGTTTAGTGGCTCTGGGCCATCTTCTCGCTGCAGCAGTAAGGTGGATTCAGGAGGGATCCAACGCAATTTAAAGAAAGGATGCTAGTCCAGAAAGGGGGTACCTCTCCATCAGGGATGTCATATTCAGGGTCGATCTGTTGAAGCAGCGGACCCAGAGCTCCTCGGAAAACATGAGTTTTCCACATCGTCCACCATCCATCGAAGCCAACAGCCGAGAAGGTGAAGGTGAAGTTGGCAGGAACGGCCAGGGGAAGGTCTGTGAACAGACTGTAGCACCTCTGGGCGGTTAGAGCGTCGGGGAGGTCTACCCTGCTGGATGTTAGCAGGTGGAGAAGGAAGTGGGGAGGCACTTGCGCAAGGCCAAATTGCCGGGCCGCTACGACCGGCTGGTAAAACTCATAACCGGGTTTAAGAATCCGGTTAGAGGTGCTCATGCCGACTGGGAGAAGGCAAGGCCGAACCATGATGCAATAAAGATGCCTGGTGTCAGCATCATCGGCAATATCAGCCAAACGGAAGGTAGCTGGGTTCTCAAAGAGCTCAGAGTCGGCATAAGGAAGGAAGTCCGGGTTGGCGAGGCCTTTATAGAAAATCTTGAACCAACGGGAAGCATCTGGGGGATTCAGTTTCCCGCCAGGGAGACTGTATAGGGCCTGCCCAAAGCTAGTACATCTAATTTGTCTCCCACTCAGATCAGGGAAGGAATTACCGACCAAGGAAGGGAAATCAGGATCAGAATTGTGGAAGTAAAGACGAGCCCACAATTGAATGAACCACCACGGGCCACCGGTTCTAATCTTCTTCTGGGTAAGGAGGCTGGAAGTCATCAGATGAAGATAGCGGTAGAGTTCCCCCAGAAATAATTTGCCGAGGCCAATGGGTTGACCCCTGGCCAATTCATAAGCCAAAGAAAGATAGTTCTTAGTCGGGGCAAGGGAAGGGCCACAGAAGAGGAAGTGTTCAAGCCATAAGTTCAGGAAGGCCGTATGCTCTTTTTCCGATACAGGGCCTTTGCTTTTTTGGTGTTGGCTCAGGTATGTGCTCCAGTTAGTGCATTCAGTTTTTGAAGACAACTTGTAAGGGACCACATGGAGACTGTAAGCAGAAGGACAGGCTGAAGATATGTTCAGGCCAGTAATCATCACAACATCTAACAGTGTCGGCGCTAATGGGCTATGCCCAAAGAGGAAGCAATTCAAGGCATCAGACCAGAAATAGCCGATGGTCTTCAGAAGGTTTTCATCTTTCTCAAGAGGGGAGAGTGACAAAGACAAGGCATCGGCTATTCCAATTGATTCCCACAGGGGTTGGTAGGTGTTCGCTACCCTATTGTACCAAGCCATCCAGCCTTCAGGAGGTTTGGCCAGGCGCGGAGGCTATCCGACCAGAATTCTAGGTCTACATTCTGGGCTCACAAAGGGGATTCGGTTGGCCTCACACGAGATCAGATCTATGGGTTTTTCGTAAGACGAGGTCCAAGGCAAAAGGAATCGGGGGAGGAAGGATGTGGCAAGAAGATATCGGAAGCCTGAAAAACCCCAAAAATTGCCGGGGGGAAAAGTCATTTAACGGCGCAGTAAAAATGTGCGGATGCTAGGTTAGATTAATGGGGGTCGGAGTTTACCTTCAGACCAAAGGCGGCGGGCGGCGGTGCGCGAAGATCCCGCCATCGGGAGACGTGGATCGAAACCTTGGAGAATGAATCTAGGGTGGCGGCGCAAGATCGAGCGTGTGTCTCAAGGACTAGGGGAGATCTCGCGGCTAGGGTTTGCGAGCGAAAAGGGATCGGAATCGGCCTGTAGAGGTTTGCGCTGGATTGACTGGCAGAAGGTAAAGTAAATTGAAGAGCGTTTCAGATCCGGGGTGGTATACCTTAAAGCCGATGCGATGCCATCGGCTCTTGAATGAATTGTTGTGCATAATAAGAGGGATTAACACAAAGCAGATTGTATTCATGGCAAGTCAGCAGAACAAAAGAGGAACTAGCTACTCCTGGAACCAACCTAACAGGGGTACTACAATCTACCACCAGTGCACATCAGAGGCTTTGCGGCGCTTGGACGGTGGAGCGATGCTGGCGCCGCTGCTGCTGCTACCGTCGTCGCCATCATCGTCAGCGTCGTTCCCATCGCTGCCATGGTGAAGCCGTCATCATCGTCGGTTCCTCCGCGACTGTCGGAGTGTCGTCCGATGACCTGTCAAGGAGAAAGTTACCTGCCATCGGATTTCTTCGGAGGAGAGGGAGTCGGATTCTTCCTCTGAGAAAGAAGGTCTTCTCCCCAAAGGGCATCATCTTCTCTTCCTCCAGCTCGGCTCCGAGGAGGAGAGCGAGATCCTCGCCGTCAGTCAGAGAGCCGTCATCTTCGGACTGATAATCAAAGTCCCACTCCACTGCGTCCCAATGCAGGGGAGCACGGACCTCATAAGCGGCGATTGGGTCATATTCTGGAGTGGGTTCTCGTGTTGTTCCGGACTCGTAAGATGACAGAGGAAGCAGAGG